>NW_026515606.1:43158-67495 GCF_027406575.1 Nycticebus coucang | reverse complement strand
AAAATGACTTGCTTTTCTTCCAGAGGCTTAAGAGATCTGGACCCCCCTGGGTTACTTACAGTTAGGCTTTTTTGGAGTTGTAAAAATTCCTTAGGCATTTTCTCTGAAGCAGTACACCCCGTGAAGCCTGAGACCCAAGGGCATGCCGCCCTTCCTCAATGATATGGGCCAGAGAGTTGACATATGTTAACAACATGTTGTTAGAGGTCTGTAGGTACTCTGCCCTGAAGGAAGGATACAGTCATTACTTCATACTGAGTAAACTGAGTGAATGCTTGAAGATATTCTTCTATTAACTCTGTTCCCCTATGGCTACTTTCGTCTTTGTGACCTGCTCGGAAACTAGTCACTGTTTAGAGGAAGAGATTTACTAAACAAGTGATTGCATCGATATGATAAATATTTCCTTTCAAGTTAAATTACAGATATGTAAAAAAGAAGATCAGATGATGAAACTAATAGATAATAAATTAGGTGTGTACGTGCCTGGAAGAGTATAAAACTAAAACTTGGAATAAATAATTTTGCTATATGCCATCCCACAGTGTATAGTCTGTTTCTTGACTTAATAATTACAGGAGTGAGTTTACACCCACGGCAAAGCTGCTGTTCGTTTGTGTCTCCAGTCACGCAACACATATTATCTTTAAGTCTATGATTCAGTGATATTTGTAAAGACCTCTTTTCATTTTCACTCATTCAGCAAATACTGAGCATTCAATAAAGAATAGTATCCATTCTTATGTTAGAATCACCTTTCTAACAATATTTATATTAGATATATTTATATTTATATTAAATGAATCAATATTTATATTAGAGCTAAAGGTATCAAGCTTTGCACAAAGCTGCTAATTTAGTTACTACTAAGACGGGCTGTGACCAATATATTCCACATATATACACACCAATATAGTAATTTGTTACCCACCCCAGGGTGACTTAATAAAGTCCCCATCTAATTCAAAATATTTATCCAATAGTTTCCTAGATTGCCTATAGTGTTCCATTTTCATTTCACTTTTTCTTTAAGCCAAGTTTTTCTAACCAGTTTATGGAAGCCTATAGTCACAACTCTTAGAGATTTCATCACCATATCTGCACTAGGAGAAGTTCTTTTTTTTTTTTATTGTTGGGGATTCATTGAGGGTACAATAAGCCAGTTACACTGATTGCAATTGTTAGGTAAAGTCACTAGGAGAAGTTCTTAAAGGAGTTCTTCATGGGGAAGGAAACTTTTTTAGTTGACAGCACAGAAATGCAGGAAGGAACGAAGAGGAGCAAAACATTTTGCACGCGCTGGATATATGCACATGTACACTATGAATTAACAGTGACTTTGAAAATAATTAGGATATCTCTTAAGGTGGAAACACGTAGAAGTAAAATATATGTAAATAATAGCAAAAATGGGAGAGTGGTAATAAATAGATGTAATGAGTCTCAAGATTTAGGGTTGCTAAGAGTGGTACGCTTCTTTAAGTTATACCAGAAGTGGTTCGCTTCAAAGAGCAATGTTTCTTTAAGCCACAGTCTAAGTCAAGGGTTATTACCGAACCTCTATGGTAACTTCCAATGAAATTAAAATATGTATATCTATGTACACATATGGAGACAAATATAAATACATACTTGTGCACACAAAAGCAAGTAGAGAAGGAATGTGGAAGCCTTAAAAATAATCCAAAAGAAAATAAGAAAGGAACAACATTTCATTGGTCCGCCACCAAATAATGATTATGATTAGCACAGAGATATGATATAGACATATTAATATTTCAAAAGATCACAAGGAGAAAAATGGTATAATTCATAGTACTCTCAAGAAAAGGCGCAGTCACGGTTGCAGGCAGGTAACCCAGGGCTGTGCTTCGGGGCTGGATGCAGGGCCAGGGTGGCCGCCAGGCAAGACCCGGAGCCCGAGTCGCTGTGGGACTCCGCAGAGCGGCGGAAGGGCGTTTTGCCGCCATCCCGGAGCGTACACCGCCCTGTCCTCTCCCGGTGCTGCCCTCGGCGAGCTGGAGATACACAGGGACTGGACCTTCAGTGCCCAGGGCGCCGCCTGCCGGCCACTGCCCGCGAGGACTGGGACCGAAGGCGCAGCACCTCTGGCCGGGCATAGAGCCTTGGCGGCAGCGACAAAATCTGGCAAGTCAGTGAGTGGAGTTTGGAAGCCACCGCGGGGCGGTGGGTAGTTTGGCCAGTAGCACGCAGGCCCCTCCCCTCCCCTGCCCGCAGCCAGCGGCCCCTTGGCGCCGCCACCCGGCCCAGAGCCCTCCCGCCCGCGTCCCCGATGGGGCACGCGTCGCCTCCCTCCCTTCCCTCTTTGTCCTGGGACCAGGGAGGAATGGCCCCTGCAGGCGCACCCCTCCGAGGGTCTGAGACCCCCTCCCGGGGCGCAGGTCCCAGTCCGGGGCTCGCTCCTGTCGTCGGGGCTGAGTGCGGGCAGAGGTAAGGCGGGCGGCGCCGCACTCCTCCCTCTCTGGCTGCGGGTCGTTCTCTTTTCTCTTCCTCTCCCTCTCATGTGCTCCAGAATCTGAGGAGAAGAGAAACATTTAAGGCCCCTCGGCGCTGCTCTTCTGGGGCAACCACACGCCAGCCGTTGGGCCCTGCTGGGCAGCTGGTGTCTGGTCCCGCGAGCTCCCCCTTGCCCTCGCCGGTTTAAAGGTCCTTTTTCCTCCGCTCCGCCCAGTCCCTGGGCTGCTGAAGGGAGGTGGCGGCCAGCCCCTCACAAGTGCCTTTTGCTGTATGTTCCAGTCGTCCTGCCGTCCTGCCATGGTCGGTGGGGACAGGGAGGAGCAGGCTGCTGGGCCCCTCTCAGCCGCCACCGCCCGGCCTTTCCTTTTCCCTCGCAGGTATGTTTGTGCCCCTTTCCATTTGGTGTCACCCTCTGAAAAAGGAGAAACCAAATTTCAACAAAGCGTAAAGAGTGAAATAATACCGAGCATGTCCTCTAATCACAGTGGAACTGAACTGGAAATAAAGAGCACTAGAAAATTCCTAATGTGTGGAAATGAGTGACACACTTCAGCAGGACCTGGTCAGGGAAGGCATCGCAGAGAAGGGCAGAACATATTTTGGGCTGGATGGTAAGGAAAACACTGTAAACTGTTCACAATGGAATATTGCTTACAGGGAACCGTATTGCTGCAAAATCCTGTATTAGAAAAGAAGAAACGATGCCCAGATCACTTAACTAATCTGAGATAGGAAGCGAGAGTAAAAACAGCACATTGAGTAAAAGAAAGAACAACCAGTTAAATAAAAGTTATTAGAAGCAACTAAATAATAAAGGTAAGAACAAGAATTACTTAAAAGAAAACAAAGATACAATCGGGAAAATCAACAACATTGGTATTGGGGAAAAAAAAATAAAATAAAAATGATTTTTTTTTTTTTTTTTTTTGGTAGAGACAGTTTCACTTTGTCACCCTCTGTGCCGTGGCATCACAGCTCACAGCAACCTCCAGTTTCTGGGCTTAGGCGATTCTGTTGCCTCAGTCTCCCAAGTAGCTGGGACTACAGGCGCCCACCATAAGGACCGGCTATTTTTTTTATTGCAGTTCAGCCAGGGCCAGGTTTGAACCTGCCTCCTACTCACTGAGCTACAGGAGCTGCCCAATAAGAATTATTTTTAAAATACTCGAAAAGCTAGCACAAAGAAAAAGATAGGTCTTGTCTGGGAAGATAATGGAGATGAGGGATCTTCTGGGACGTGAATCTCTGTCCCATCCCCAGTGTCAGCATTTATAGAAAGAAGCATCGGGGTAAGCAGCTCAGGGTGTCTCCTCCTGCATTTTGTTGATTCCCTTGGCCTCTCCCTCATGGCCAAAGCATGGCTGCCACACCTCCAGGCTTCACTTCTACCTATTACCTTCCTAGTGCCACTCTTGTGTCAGAAACTTGTTCTTGCTACTTTTGATGCTTCCAAAAGCCAGACACTTGTACACAGATTTTGCCAGCAAAATGCAGAGCCTCCTTGATTCTGTAGCTTCCTTCTGACCTGACATCCCCTGAGCATGGATCTGATTGGTGAACTTACACCCCAGCTGCAATTTCTGTATTCTCCTTTACTTGATTTACTGTGTTAGTAGCTAGTCACCCCTTGGCAGTTAGTAATTCATCATAGGAAATTTTCCCTATTCGAAGAACTAGTGTGTTTCTGATTCCTGATTAGATCCTGACTAGTACACTTTCTTATTAGGGTCAGTGGCTGTCCAATTTTGGACAGGACAACATGGTATTTGCCATTTATCTCCAGTGAAAACTAGAACAAAATTATAAATGTTATTTTTGAAGATACGTAAGATTTTGTTAGATAATGGTTTGAGTCATGTGCACAGAGTTAAACAATTGAATGTAAAATGTAAGTCACATTTTATATAACATAATTTTTACTATTGAGTTATTTCCAGATTTTATGAATTGACAGATTTCCTGTTATTTTAGTAGTGTAGTAGCATATATAGCAGCATAGCATATTGATTTAAGCTTCAGGATTTCAAGTTCTGTTGCTTCAAATAAATCCTTTCTCTGTAGCAGTTTAAACTTTGTCACCATATCCAGCCGCAAAATAAACTACATTTATGATCCTATTTATTTGAAGTCCAGTAAAATGCAAAACTTTGGAGTGCTGGGGATCAGGGATCTAGGGAGAGATGGTTGGTTTTATATTTCAGCCTGATGGGCCTGTAATCCCAGCTGAATTTCAAACACTGTATGTTGCTGTGAGGGTATTCTGTACATGTGGTTAACATCTGCAATCAAGGCCTGTGGCTTGGTGGTTCATGCAGGTAATCTGAGTACTCTGAGAGCCAGAGGCAGGAGGACTGCTTGAGCTCAGGATCCGAGACCAACCTAAGAACAAGACCCTGTCTCTACTAAAAATAGAAAACTTACTTGAGAGTGGTGGTGATGACTTGCAGCCCCCACTACTTGGGAGGGAGGCTGAGGCAGGAGGATTGCTTGAACACAGGAGTTGGAGGTTGCTGTAAACTAGGTTGAGGCCATGGAACTCTAGCCTGGGAAACAGAGTGAGATTCTATCTCACACACACACTAAACAAAACATAAAACCAAAACCAAAGCAAAACAAAACAAAAATCTACAATCAATTGACTTTAAATAAATGACATGATTTTCCATTATCTGAGTGACCCTGGGCCAACCAATTGAAAGATGGTAAGAGATGATCGAGGTTTCCCTGAGGAAGGAGTCATTTTCTCTTTGGACAGATAGTCCACTTCTGGCCAAGAGCAGCTTCCCCACCTCCTGATGCTGCCTCACAGCCCCCACCACCCCTTGGTGTTTATGTGTTTCACTGGTTCTATATCCCAGGTGGTGCCTGCCTAACACAGGCAGAAAGGAAGGATTCACACAACTGTGAAGAGGCTCAGGGAAAATCCTGCAGTGAAGCAAATGTTCTATAACTGATTGGGGCAGTGCCCACAAAAGTTATTTGTAAAGGGTTATAAGATATTATCAGAACTTAGTTTCATCATTAGAATTGAAAAAAAAAAAAACTTGCTAGCACCAGTAATACAAAAAACATTACTTTGATATGTACATAGACCCAAATATGAAAGTTAAATTTTAAATTTTTTGAGGGGAAAATTTGGAGAATAATTTGTTCTCTCTACACACACTGTCAAAGGTTTTGAATCTAGAATATAAATAGACAATAGATCAGTGGTTCTCAAGCTTCCTAATGCCATGACCCTTTAATACTAAGGGTGTTCCCTTGTGTTGTGGTGACCCCTGTATTAAAGGTTTGCAGCATTAGGAAGGTTGAGAACCACTGCAATAGATATACAGTATAGATAGATGTATATTCTATGCTTCATAACAAGTGAAAACAACCTGGTGAAAAATGTACTCAGGATGTGAACAGACCTTTCACCAAGGAAGGCAAGCAGGTGGTGATTGTACAGAGACATAATTGTCAACATTGGTCATGAGGGATACCAACTGAAACCTCAATGAACCCAACATCTCTTTGCCTTCTCAACAGGCTAAAAGGACTAAAGATTGAACAGCTCCACCAAGAGTCAGTGAAGATGTGAAACAAGAAGAGCTCTCCTGTTGTTGGTAGCAGTGTAAAAGTATCACTTCGTTGGTTTCTTTTTTTTTTTTTTTTTTTTTTTTTGCAGTTTTTGGCCAGGGCTGGGTTTGAACCCACCACCTCCAGCATGTAGGGCCAGTGCCCTACCCCTTTGAGCCACAGGCACCACCCTGGTGGTTTCTTATAAAAGTAAATCCATGCCTTCTCTGTAACCCAAAAGTTTTAATTCTCAGTATTTACACAAGAGTAATAAAACATAAGTCTACAAAGAAACTTTCACACAATTTTCATAGGTGTTTTATTCCTAGCAGCTCTAAATTAGAAACCACCCAAACTTCTATCAACATGAGAATGGCTAAGCATGTAAAATAGTATATTTGTACAAAAATAGAATATCCCCTGGGAGGGAAAGAAACAAACTGTGGATACATGCAACAAAATTGAAGAATCAGAAAAATATCATGTCATGTGGAAAAAATCAGGTACAAAAGAGCACATAAAATAAGGTGATTTCTTCTGCAATTGAATTGTCAATGTTTCTTTGTTGGGAAACAATTGGTGTGTAATTATGGATCTATTTCTGAATTCTGTTCTTTCCTTGGCCTATACATCTATTTTTATGTCATACCACAATATAGTTTTCTTGCATGTCTTGAAATCCAGTAATGTGATATTAACCTTGTTCTTTTAAAGATTATTTTGGCTATTCCAGGTCTTCCAGTGATACATTCTTAACTATTCCAAGCGTTGATCCCCTTTTACATAAAATTTAACAATAATCACTACTCTGTAATAAATAAATTATACAGTGAATTTTAAACTACCTTGCACGGAAATAGGAATAAATTAAATGTTGGTTTCCATCCCTTTTTCTTCTCCTCTTTTCTTCCCTCTCTGAAAGTCTGAAACTTGTACAGAAGAAAACCAGCCTTTGGTTTTGTGGTGTTCATTTAGTTACATTTAAATACAATAAAAGAAGGTAAGTAAACTAAAATAAGCATAGGAGGGGAATTTTACTGTAATGATTACTATTTTTCCACTAGTTCTTGTAATAGATCTTTATTACTGTAAGGATTCCCTAATTGTGAGATCAAAAATTTCTAATTGGCCAACTATGTGACCAGATTTACAATCAGTGTTCACATCCCTTTGCCTTCTCAAAAACACTAGGTCATCTCAGAAAGCCACGGGTACTTCAGGACCCCAGAGACGGCTCAGTACCAAACCCCTCCATGATTGTTTTACAGATCTGTTTGGCTTCATTTCAAAACCCTTTGTATTAACCTGGATGGAGTTCAAATGCATACTGCTTAATAAAATATCGCAAGCATGGAAAAGCAAGTATCTAATGTATTCAATACTGATATGAAGCCAGTGGATGATCTAATACATGCCCACATAAGAGAAAAACTCAATTCAAATTGGGGGAGGGGGCAGAGGGCAAGGGAAGAAAAGATGAGGGAAGGAGATTGGTGTGCTCCCTCCTAATGGCACAACGGAAGGGTATATGGCACATATCCTGTGCCACACTTGGCATGCAGGACACAACTACAACAGGGACTTTACCTAACAAATGCAACGTTATAACCTAATCATTTGTACCCTCTCGTTAATCTAAAATTAAACAAAACAAAACCATGATATCAGTATTTTTAGGCAGCCTTAGTAATCCTTTTGTAGCGAAAGTTTGAGGAATTTGGGCCTGGAATCTCCTGAACTTAAGAGAAACTGGTGGCACCCAGCAGAGCAGACCAACACATCTCATAAAGGAAAGGTGAATTTTAAGCATAATTAATGCTAAAACAGAGTCCCACATAATTGTCATTCAACTTTGAAAATAGTGATGCAATATACCAAATCAGTCTCATCCTGGAATGACTTTTTGAAGCTTGTGTAAATAATAGTCAGACAAAGGGCTACCTTCCTGCCCTGTCATTGTCCCCTGGATCTTCTCTGAGATCTCTTCTTGTCACCATTACCATCTGCCGAGGCCTCTGAAGGCATCTACCCTTCAAAATTCCCTGAACTTGTTCCTGTTAGTTCTTGCTCCCGAAACCCTGCCTCATCACTCCATCACCATCTGTAAAATTATTTTCTTTAACACCTGATTTATTTATTTATTTTTTCATTTGTTTATTTTATTTTTATGTATTTATTCATTTTACTTCAAAATATTAAAAGGATACAAATACATTTTTACATGGATTACATGGGTCACTTTTGTAATGCCTGAGTTCTGGGAATAAGACTGCCCATCACCCAAATAGTGTTTATTGTTTTTCTTTTTTTTGTCCCTTCATCTCCTCTCTCTTTTTTTATTCTTTATTAAATCATAACTGTGTACATTGATGCATTTATAGGGTACAATGTACTGACTAGACATGCAATGCAGAATGCTTACATCTACTGATTAGCATAACCATCTGCTCACTTATTTCTGGTAGTGACACATTTATACTCAATTATTAATAGTTTTGAAGAGAATCATTGCATTATGCACATTAGGTGAGATCCCCCAAATGCGCTCCCTCCTCCTGGCCTCCCCTCACCCCTCCCTCCTCTTCCCTCTTTCTTTCTGGACTACAGTTATGTTTTACCACTCCCTATGAATGTGTAGGTGATTATATACTGATTTCATAGTAGTATTGAGTACATTGGATACTTCCCCCCCATTCTTGAGATACATTACTAAGAAGAGTATGTTCTAGCTCCATCCAGGTAAACATAAAAGACGTGAAGTCTCCATCTTTTTTTATGGCTGCATAGTATTCCATGGTGTACATGTGTTTTTTAATCCATTCGTGGGTCGATAGGCATTTGGGCTGCTTCCATGACTTGGCAAGTATGAATTGGGCTGCAATAAACATTCTGCTGCTTCTCCCTGAATAGTTGTGACCATGCGGAGTCCTGGATTTTCCAGGAGTGTTCACACTTTATACATCTGTTCCATTGTTGTGCTTTGCATAAAGCCCAGGTGTGCCGATTTTTTTTGTTTTACAACCATTTGCTTCTCTCAGTGTCTCTAAGGGGGTGCACAGTTTCCTCCCCAGTGCTCCTCTGCCACTTTGATTATGTCTCTCTGGTGGTGATAATGCCTGGTCTCTGTCCCATCATTCTAGGTGGCCTTCTGGCTCTGAAGCTATCTTGAAGACAGGTCCTGGTTTGCATTAACCTTTGTGTTCTGGAAGCCCTCATCCCAGCGAAAAAGAGTGTGGTATTTTTCCACAATAAATTTCAACCCCCCAAACAACTAATACCCTCACTGTTTCACATTACACTTAGCAATGTTGGAAAATCTAAGTGGAAATTATCTTTAGCATGATGCATTCTAATGTTGGCATATGCGATCGTTTAAATCGTGTCCCCCACCCTTTGTATATTGAAGTCCTTCCTGACCTTCAGCCCTCCAGAATGTGACTTTATTTGGAAATTGGGCTTGGTGCAAATGAAATTAGTTAGGTTAAGGTTAGATAATACTAGGGTTAGGGGGATCCTTAATCCCATATGACTGGTGTCTTTATAAAGGCGGAAATTTGGACACAGAAGGACACACAGAGAATGCCAGGGAGGATGTGTGCAGACAGATCCATCAAAACAGCAAGAAATGGAGGATTCTCAGCAATCCTCAGCAGCTAGGACAGTGACACAGAACAGATCATATCTTAAAGACTTCAGGGACAACCTTAGAATTGCATTGCAGAAAACTTGATATGAGAACTTCCAGCCTCCAGAACTGTTAAACAATATATTCCTGTTGTTTTACTCACCCAGTTTGTGCCATTTTGTTGTGGCAGCCTCAGCAAACTAATACAGTTTTTAGTCAAGGCAGACATTCACCCCTCCATGTCCCCAGACATAGACCTTTCATGCTGTAACTCTGAAACTCCTAAGGATGATTCTCACATTCCTTAGGCTGCATTTCTTAGGAGACAAGTACGTTGATAGTTCATTAATCTTTTTTAGCAGCAAGCTTTAAGTAACTACAGATTGTTCTTCTTACAGAGTCTTTTCCTCTTGGAGGACATGTTAGTGTAGACGAGCTTCCCGCCCGTGTAGCAGTGTCACGGAATTCCTACTCCAGACAGCAGCAGCTTCCCCTCTTTATGAAAACTGCAATAAAGGAGAGTAGTGGGAAATTTAAACGCTTGAAGAAGAGTGTTAACATTACTCTCAAAAGGAACCACTTTCAATTATACAGCAAATTATCTTGGTAAGATGGGAGAGAGGAGATTCAAATTTTGTATTGTTTTCTTTGAGTCAGATTTCTGGTTTTAAGTTTCATCCTGATGAGGCTATAGTGTCAGCTGATATTCACACACTATGTGTTGCTGCGAAGGTATTCTGTTAACATCTACCATCAAGGCCTGAGGTGCGGTGGCTCACACAGGTGATCCTAGTACTCTGGGAGCAGGAGGCAGGAGGAACATTTGAGCTCAGGATTTTGAGAGCAACCTGAGCAAAAGTAAGACACCATCTCTACTAAAATTAGAAAAGGTAGTTGGGTGCGGTGGCCACCAACTGAGGGAGAAGTGACGTGATTCACTCTAGAGCAGTGGTTCTCAACCTCCCTAAGGCCATGACCCTTTAATATAGTTCCTCATTTGTGGTGACCCTCAACCATAAAATTATTTTCGTTGCTACTTCATAACTGTAAATTCGCTACTGCTATGAATCGTAATGTAAATATCTCATATGAAGCAGACCCCCAAAGGGGTTGCAAATCATAGGTTGACAACCACTGCTGTTGAATTTTAAGGACCCTGGAGTAGGTAGCCTTATTATAGGACCAATTTAAGACTAGAACTCTTGAAAATGGAAACTGTAAGAGCATGAAGAAAAGGTAAAAAAAATGCAATATCATTTTAAGTAAGTATTCTGGAAATCAGAACATGCAAGGGAATACACAGAGAAGAAAGACAAACCCAACAGGTGAGTGGGAAGAACCCAGAGATGAGAAACAGGGTGCTGGGGAGAAAATGACCTGAGATGTCCATCTCAGAATCAATGCCCCTCAGGAGTAGGGGGCTGGGAGCCCCAGACCTGGGCAGTTTATGGGAAGACAAAGGGTGGGAAGGCGGGGCACACGCTGGGAGGAGGTGCTCAGACCTGCCAACTCCTCCATACTAGATAAAGTCTATCTATCATAGAGTTTAGCTTTCCATTAACCCTTGATTCAAAGATTCTTCAAATTTGATTACATTCATTGGCCTAAGCAAATTGGCATTATGGAAAACTTGAAATACACATGATTTTCTCTGCTTTCGTCAATTTTGTGATGACTGTTTTATTCTTTCACACAATGCGAGCCAACAGCAGAGCTAACATTTCCCTCTTTCTTGGTGGAAGCTACTGCCTGTTGAGATTACACAGTGCCGTGGATTTCGTGGTGAGGGGCAGGTTCCCAGAAGAGTTTTGAAGTTGTGTTGACCTTAATTCTTTTACAGACTACTAGGCTGCAGTGAATTAAAAAAAAATCTCCCCCAGTAGGAGTTATATGTAGGTGGGCCTGAAAAAGTGAGGCCTTTACATTTAAATTTGCATTAAAATGAAACTTTAAAATGGAACTTGGCTGTATTTCTAGTTTAAAAAAAAGACACCCTGCGCCGGCTGCGGGCTCGTACACAGGCAGGTAGCGACACTCACCTGAGCCGAGGGCCCCAGCCGCTTCCAGAGCGGCGGCGTAGCGGCCTGGGCTTGGAAGGGGCCCGCTGCCCTGCGGCAGTGGGGACAGTGGGAGCTGCTCCAGCGCGGACCTGCGAACCGAGGTGATGGCGTGATGGCGGGTTTTGCTTAAATCTCCTCCTGCAGCACCTCGGCCCCTGCGCCTGCTCGGCTCCGGCCTGAGGACAGAGGAGAGCGGGCCCCGGGCGTGGCGCGCACGCGGGCGCACGGTCTCAGGCCAGCGCGCCCCGAGAGGCGCTGCGGCTCCAGCCCAGGAAACTTGGGCGAAGTTAGTTTCAAGTGACTGGCGGCTGCAGAAAGAACCAAGAAGGGAACGCAGCAGGTGCCTGGCCTGGCGCGCCGCACCAAGGCTGCGCTGTCCACGCCCGGAAAGCTCCGGGACTCAGAAGGAGCCGAGCCAGCATGGTCCGGGGGACGGCCAGACGCAGCGCCTCTGCGAGCCCAGACAATTTCCTCTGAGGCCAGGAGACCCCAGGCTTGCTGAAGCTTCAGCCAACCACCTTCCTCGCCCCTCTCATTCAACCGCCGTGGAGAAGGTCTCAAGAGGCAAGTGCTGGGGACACAGCTTCACCGCTCTTCCCAAACCCCAGACGATTGGGGGGTTCCCAGCGTACGGTGCCAGAGAGAAGACAACCAGTCGGTGCTGAAGTATTTGTGTTTATATCCATAGCTGAGTGCAGCGCGTTCCGGTGGCACGCCGGGACACTCCTCCGTCTCCCCCGCCTCTTCCTTCTCCAGGGCCACCTCCTCTCCTCCCCATCTGCTTCTGTCAAATGAGAAAGTCACCGAGGGGAACCCAAACACTCCAGCCGCCGAGAGCCCCCTTTGGCACTTGGCAGCACGCGGCAGTGGGCTTCTCGGCTCAACTCAGTGGATGCACGACACAACTTTCGGGGCTCCTGTACATTTAAGAGAGAAAGAACAGAGGAGGGGGAGAGCCCTGCTGGGGAGCGGCTGTCTGTGGGGAGTTCCTGAGCAAACCCAAGCGGAGAGGAAGGATCAAAACGAAAGTTAAGGGCAAACGGCCACAGCGAAGTGGGGGCACCGCCGACAAGTTACAGTGCCCTGGTGAGGATTTTCTCGAGCGCTCGGCCGGACAGTCCAGGGCGGCCCGGGGTGCGACCCGGCCCTGTGCTGGTCCCCCGGAGCCCTCCTCCCGGGTGGGAGCGACTCTGGAGCGCGAAGTGGGGCGCGGTGAGCACCGGCCTGCCAAGCAGGTCCCCAAGGGCAGCCAACATTGATTTCCTCCGGGCCGAGGGCGAGGGCCCCAGAGGCAGCGGCGGCGGCGGGCTGCAGCCGCAGCACAGCGAGAGCATGTCCAAGCCGGTGGATCACGTCAGGCGGCCCATGAACGCCTTCATGGTTTGGTCGCGGGCTCAGCGGCTCAAGATGGCCCAGGAGAACCCCAAGATGCACAACTCGGAGATCAGCAAGCGCCTGGGCGCGGAGTGGAAGCTACTCACGTAGTCGGAGAAGCGGCCGTTCATTGACGAGGCGAAGCGTCTGCGCGCCATGCGCATGAAGGAGCACCCCGACTACAAGTACCGGCCGCGGCACAAGCCCAAGACGCTGCTCAAGAAGGACAAGTTCGCCTTCCCAGGGCCCTACGGCCTGGGCCGCGTGGCCGACGCCAAGCACCCGGCGCTCAAGGCCGGCGCAGGGGTGCAAGCGGGTGCGGGCGGCGGCCTGGTGCCCGAGTCCCTGCTCGCCAACCCCGAGAAGGAGGCCGCCGCCGCCGCCGCCGCCGCCGCCGCCGCCGCCGCCGCCGCCGCCGCATCCCGCGTCTTCTTCCCGCAGTCGGCCCCGCCGCAGCCGCCGGCAGCCCCTACTCGCTGCTCGACCTGGGCTCCAAGATGGCAGAGATCTCATCGTCGTCGTCTGTCCTCCCGTACTCGTCGTCACTGGACAACCCGACAGCGGGCGCGGGCGCCTTTCACAGGGCGGTGGCGGCTGCAGCGGCGGCCGCGGCCGCCGGGGGTCACACGCACTCGCACCCCAGGCCGGGCAACCCGGGCTACATGATCCCGTGCAACTACAGCGCGTGGCCCAGCCCCGGGCTGCAGCCGCCGCTCGCCTACATCCTGCTGCTGGGCATGGGCAAGCCTCAGCTGGACCCCTACTCCGCGGCCTACGCCGCCGCGCTATGACCCCGCAGGGTCGCCTGGCGAGGACCAGTGTGCACACGTGTACATATGTATAGGTACGAGCTCCGCGCCTCCCCGTGTGCCCTCCCGGGACAGGGGGTCCGGGTTGTATGTACATAAGACGTATAGGTGCCTGGCGGAAGCGGAGACGCCAGTCGCGGCGCGAGTGGCTGAGCGCCTGAGTGAGAGGGCTAGCGTGCAGTGGGAATTTTCAGGATCATTTCAGACCCGCACAACTTGAAAGAGGGCGTTTGTATCCGCAGCAGTTGGTGTTTGCTTTGCACTTCGAAACCTGTTGCGTTTTGACCCACAGAGGTGGAGTAACTTTTTGAAACATTGGGCTTTCCAGTTTTGTTTGTTGGAAGTTTTGTTGTCGATTTTGTTTTTGTTTTTCATCAGCTCCTCCCCACCCAGCCCACCCTCCGGTCTGTTTTGCATGCATTCTGTTCAAACGTTAGGTCTGAAATTGCTTGCACGGGGGAAAAGCTGATCTCGGAGTGAGATGGCTCTGAGCAACCTTGCTCCCTATTTGTACTATTTGAACTTTGCAGATCTCTGTTCTCTCAAGCAGAACCCCCAGACCGGATCCATTCTTGACCAGTGACCGGCTCCAATCTGGCCTTTTGTATGTGAGGCGATCACTGTTTCTTTTGTTTAACACGCCATATGCAAATTATGCAAGAGCTCCTAAGATCGAGAAACGCAAACAAGAAATAAGTGTGCGATGAAAGTTGTCAATTGCATTTTCTCCCTTAAAACAGACAAAACTACGAGAAGTCTCCTTGAGTCCAGTCGCTTGGATTTATGACACGGTTTACAAAAAGGGAAAAGGCATGGTTCCTATTTTCCTCTAGGGCTGATTTCACCTTAAAATTGTAAATGTGTACATGTCAGTGAAAACATTGAGTCTTGGGAAATGTGTTATTTTCAATGTCCCAAATCTGAGTCGGTTTTAGACTCAAAAACATTTTTGAGCAAATGTCAAAGTTAACTTCTAAAAATTGCAAAACTATTTCAGAATCGCAGTTTTATTGAAGATTAAATCAGACTTTTTTGTCTGAAGGGTAATTAATTATATATTTATTATTTAGCAAAAGTGAAAGACAGCACAGAATCGTCTGGACAGATGTGTCTCCTTTTCACCTAGCTTTTCTCTCCCAACTTGAGCCATTTTAATGTGTTTTGGAATTCCTGCCTGGATTGGCTTACTTTTTAGATCACCTACAATTCATTTGCAAATTATGATAAAACACATTTTAGAAGAAAGAGCCTTCCTCAATTATGGCTTTTTTGTTTCTTTTAGAATGTATATATTTTCACTAATGTCTGTGAATGAAGTTGGCTAACCTGTATTTAGTTTCATTTTGGCTTTATGTAATATAAAGTTTTTAAAAATTTAAATATTGGTTTTAACCTTTATGTGTAAATGGTTTTTTTGTGTGATCTTCTAATTTAATATTAGACGTCTAAGCTATATCTGTAAATTAGAATCCAACTATCACTCTGTTCATTTTTTTTGAACAAAGAGTTTAAATAAAGCCTGAACCAGGGAAAAGAAAAAAAAGCTGAATAAATGTTTTCTTAGTGACTTTACTGAATGATCTCAAGGACTATGGTTGCTCTGTGAGTTTCCTGAATAGTTTGCCTACATGGGGATGTGGCAGGTAATTGGTGAGCTCAGATGTTCTAGGAGTCAATAAAAACTGACCACAGAAAATAGAGATAGGTAAAAAATTTTCCAGTAAGTTTAACCAGAGGTTAACTATGGCACGTTGCTTATGCTTTCTGAGGGCTGGTTGGTAATATGAAGAGAAGATTCTGAAGTGTCTGAAATGGCCTTCATGGTGCCCTCGACCCTCCACAGGCTGAAGAACAGCCCCATGAGAGGAGTGCGGTGTTTTTCCTGTGTGTGTTACTCCCACAGGGATTATCATACTGTCTGAAGATAGAAACTGAGAGAGAAGACACAGTCATCTCTATACAGTTTCCTGTTGCTGAATGACCCATTAGTCTGACACAGGAGTTTAAACAACATGCACGTGGTGTCTTCCAGGTGGATAGAAAGTTTGGAATGGCACCGCTGAGTTCTCTGCTCAGGACCTCCAGAGGCTGAAATCTCCAAGTCAGCTTCCTGCGTTTCCATACAGAGTCATGCCACCATGCAAGATCACTACAGATATGGGCAGAATTTCTTTCCTTATGGTTGGAGGACTGAGTCCGTCTTTCAGAGCTGCCTGTCAGACAAGTGACACTGTGCTTCTCTAGGCCACATCATTCATTGTCACTGGCATTTTCCAATGTACAAGCAGTTAACAGGGCAACAATTCCTTCTCACCCTCTGATTCTCTACCTACATCTTCACTAACAAAGGCCGGAAGTTCTCTCACTGTTCTATGAGTCCATCTGGCGCATGCACACATGTCCCCAACTGAAAATCATCAGAGACATGTGACATGATGATAAGAGTGATGTCCACTTATATGAAGAAGTTCTGGGAATTTGGGTGGGGCACATTTGGAGGCCATTTAGAAATTCTGCCTACATTGTTCCAACCTCTGGAACAGAGGTTGGACTTCATGTCCATCCCAATGCAAAATACATCTACCCCTCTCAAAGTGTTACACCTTCAAGTATGACAGAATCAAAGGCAAAGAATGTCAAGTACATCTGAACAAGTGAAGTCCAAAGTCCACTTAAATCCTCAACATCAAGTACACCTGAGGTGCTTGAGGATATATTGTACCCACTGATCCCTCGGAAGTCGCCTTCCATCCATAGACCTGTGAAGCTAAAGACACATAACTGCTCCCAAATGCAGTTCTGGGACAGACATAGGGTAATGATTATAGAGATTCCTGTTTGAAAAGTGGGAAAATTGGGAGTATAAGGAAGTCACTGACCCTACACAGTTTTGAAATTGACCTGGGCACAGTCCGGCAGGAGTTTCATGGTTACTGTAAAAGCCTGTGCTAATCTTCTGTGACATCATGCTCTGCCCCTGGCTTCTTGGATCTGCACTGATTTCATGTTCTTTGAAATCATTACCTTTTCCTTTCTTCTCTCCCTTTGTTGGTCTCCTCCTCATCCTCAAGGCAACATCCTCAGCTTCATGATTTAGGAAATGTTTCCCACCCAAATTGATCAAATATTGCCCTTTTCATGGTCTGACTGTCTTCCATGGGGTGGGGTCTGCCCTGGTTACCTCAGGCTCCTCCATATCCTATGTCCTGACTTGATTTCTGCCAAGCGTGACTGATGGCAACTCACCTGGGTGATTTAGGAGAAAGCCTAGGACTGCCGAGACACAACCTTCCTGACGTCCCAGGATACAACACATATCGGTCCTCCAGGTCCTCTCAAAGTGAACACTGGCCATGTCACCCAGGAAAACTGCTGGGGTCAGTAGCTACAGAGTACATCATGGCCTTCTGGAGACACCAGGAGGCAAATATAGCAGGGATTGTTAATCTGGGTCCACCGGAAAGGTTATGCTATTCTTCACTCTTTCTGCTAAGTTAAATGATTCTCAAAATTTACTAACTTTTCATCAAATGAAAATAGATTAAGTAATGAGTCCGTTTTTACAATTTCAGTAGCTCATATTTTATTCTTGCATTTCACATCAAAATGAATGTAGCAAGGAATAAAGCAATTTCCATGTTGTAGTGAACAGGTGGGGAAAGTAGTCCTAAAGCCTGGATTTGTGATATTCACATGGTGGATGAACAGAGTGATTTCTGTCCTCATAGAGACAGAAACATATGACACTGCTAGTTTCCCTCTTCTGTGCATCCTCTCCAATTCTGTAGAATGTAACGTCTGCACATCTGTAGGAAGCTGGATTCTAAGTGAGCTGAGCTCAGTGAGTGCAGTTACTGTCCCCTGTGGGTAAAGCCTGTGCCGGTTGCACTGGGCAACAGGGGAAGGTGCCCCAATTCCCACTGAAAGAAGCTGAGAGTTGTCTGCTCTGAAGTGAGCCTGAGGACTCGGTGGGTGGGAAATCAGTAGCTCATACCACATGCTGTCCTGCTGATGGGGAAATGGCTGAGCAGGAACAGGGACAGGCCTGGGTTTCACAGCCCCTGTAGGTTCAGGTCAGCTCTACCTGTATCTATCTACCTACAGTGTCCTGCAGAGAGGGTCCTGGCTGCCAGCATCCAATGGGATGGTCACTATAGGTCCCTCCCTGTGTTTTGCTTCACAGATGATACTTAGGTTATAGCACCAAGAAGCAAAGCAGGGTAGTGAAACACTGGAAACCCTTGAAGAGGGTCTGGTTGGGAACTGGATCCCTAAAGTGGTCAAGATTTTGCTGAGGAAGTGCAGCTGTGAAGAATGCATGGATGAGTTGGGTTAAAATATCAGATAACAAGGGATAATTGACTGTGTTTTCTCAAGTGATGTCTTTTAGAGCCTAAACATTCTCCAAGGATCCCAAATAAAGGCTGTGTACACCAAATGACAAAGGGAACCATCACCTCTCTTGATGTCACCTGATTGGGAAGTCTTTAAGGGAATACATACTTTGGGAAAATCATTCTATCTTTAGGACCAAGGAATAACATGGATTGTATGGGAGGGTGATATAAGAGAAAGCAGAAGTCATCCTGGGGTAAACTACACCATATGAGTGGGCTGAGATGGCAGAGCTCTAAACAAACAGCTTAGAAAAATTCCCTTTTCAAAGGAGTATTTGGTGAATGTGGATCCAGTGGCCCATGAGGCTTGACATATATCTCAACACAAATATCATCCATGGCATATCAGGATGATGGTTTAAGGTGTCAGAGACACATGTTCAAAAGTTGTAGACCAATTCTGCTTTATCCTATTTGACATGAATGTTCAGGTCCCATGAAAGCACATGTTACACCCTCAACTGAGGTGGTTCTACCTGCTGGTCTACAGAGGTCTGGGATACTGGGGTTCTCCCCATCTCAGACTCATAGGACCTCAGTAGGTATGGAAGCAAACAATGTAACTAGGAGGCTCGGGGGTCCCTCTGTTTTGCCTGCCTGTCCCTCTCATATCAGCCTCATCTGCTGTCTCTGAACATGGCCGTTGTGGAACCTCATCACCCAGACTCAGGACCTTGATCTTTCCTTGTAGTCAGGGAAACACAACATCAGGGTGACACTGTCTGGTCAGGTCAGTTCACACAGATCTATGGAACAGTTTCCATGCACCTGCTCTTGATCCTTGTTCTGTACACTATGGGGAAGAAATGGCCAAACATCTAAAATCTGCCACCAGGTAGACATGTCCTCCCAACATAGATGATCACGTCTGCGACAGCTGGTAAAGAGAACATAAGGTGTACAATGAAATCCCTTAGTAACAACTGTGAAATATAATGCTTAGTGAAGGTAAATAAAACCCCAAAGCAGCCCTCATAGAGGAAGGACACAGGTGGCAGGGAAATGTCAGGTGATGTAGGTGTAATGAGGAACACACAGATGGCCTTGTGAGAGAACAGGAGCCAACACAAAACTAGAATGCAGCAGACACCAAGGCAGGACAGAAGCAGATGGAAATCTAGGTGTCTGCTCCCTTAGTGTTACAAATTCAGTGTGCTTCTGTCCTGTTTACAGAGCGGGAGGTGTGAAGGAAGATGCAGAGAGGAAGAGATGCACATTGTACAGTACAGAGTTTCACAGTATTCAGTTCAGGAAACATCCTAAGATCTGTTTTTATGATAAGGAAATGCTTAGGTGACTACATAATAACCTGAAAGAAAAAAAAAAAAAAACAGGTGGGGAAACTGTTTCCACATAGATATTTTCATATGTGTGAGGATGAGCATAGGAAATAGGCTGAGATTTCTTGGAAAGGGCTGGGTGGTGGCATCACACAAGTTTGCACCACTTGGCATCATGGCTGCCCTGGGGTGTCCCCATCAGAAGTGACCTTCACACTGGACCACGTGGCTTGTGCATCAGCACAGGCCAGGTAACTGGAAGGTAGGGGATCCTCAGTTTCCGAGACACCCCCACCTTCTAATTCTGTTATGGCAAGCAACCCCGGGCTGTTACCTGGAGGCTGGGCTCTGCCTACCTCACTTCACACAGAACATGAGCTGGTGGTGGTAGCTTAGCCTTGAGCTGTGTAAACTTGGTACAAATTTTGTTCAACGGTGAAGAGGCTCTTCATCAGATTGCCCGTAATGGTAAGTTAAGAGTGACATGTTTGTCATCCCCCAGTCCTGATGAAACCTATTGGATTTCCATAGTTTTTCACCCATCCTGTGTTTGGGTTTCTTCTCCCCAGTCCCAGGTGGTGCCTCTACGGCCCATACTCCATCATGGCCAGACCTGTCCCCCCTGCGTGCAGGCAGAGGGCAGAGGGCGCCACTGGGGACCATAAAGGGGCTGCGGGCCCAGCTGGCTGAGCGAAGGCAGCAGGTGCTGGACCTGAGAGAGCGGCTGACCATCTCGGAGTCCACTACCTTCTCCCTGGCCAATGAGCTACAGCGATACAGTAAGTCCTGGGGGGTCATGGTCCTCAGTGTCAGGGACCCCATGTTTTCTGTCTGAACAAATCAATGCTCAGTGGATTTCATTCTTCCCTTCCCTTTACACAATTTTATCCTGAGTATTTTTTTGGAAAGGGACAAGTGGGTGTTTGACCTTCATTTTCTCTGAGGAGGGAAACAAAGAGGCACGAGGACTTCATCCTGGTTCCACGTGAGGAGCGGCAGGGGACTCAGATCACAATCTCAGCTGTTTGTTCCCACAGCAGGCTGGGACGTGCCTCTTATTTGGAGGCAAAAGTTGAACTGGTGTGTCAAATGTCCTCTCTGTACTGTGTCCAATCCCACGGTCATGTAGCGTCATTGTGGGTCTGAATTTCTGGGACTGATAGATTTCCATTCGATTCAAGCTTCTGTTGAGCCCCAGTAGGAGAGCACGGTGATAGGAGGAAGGTGGTGACAGGACATAACCCCCAGCTCTAAAGGAGCTTCCTGAGGAGTGTGGTCCCAATAGACGCTGTGGATCCTGAGTGACCCCAGGGAGAGGGCCAACACTGTGGGAGGGATCCTGCCTCCTATAACACTGGTGCTTGTGTGAGTCATTTCAAAGATGCCTGTCAGGGACATGGTGTTTCTGTGCATGTCAGGGAACCTCTCTCCCCACTGTGTGTCCCCTGAGCTGGGGAATCTTCAGGGACCCAGGACAGCCAGTACATTCAAGTGGCCCTTGCAGGTCTAAGGTAGGAGATGTGATGCTCAAATGAGAACAGGGCCGAGGAGGAGAGCAGCAGCCCTGTGACTCAGAAGCAGGCAGGGCGCCCTTCCCCTGGTCCTCTTGGTCACTGCCAGCCTTTGTCCTGCTCGGGAAGAGAAGCCGTAGCGACTGAGGGATCTTGGGAATGGGTCACATGCACAGCAGCAGGGTCACAAGGAGTCTGGTCCTCTGAGGCTAAATTTACCTTATTATGCTACAGATTATTTTCAAACAAAGCACTGGTGATTTTTTTAAATGACAAGCCTTGAACAAGAAAAGTAAAAATTATAAAGTGAAGAGAAGGGTTTGGGGAAAGGACAAACTGGGTTTTATCATCACCCATCCTTGTCATCATCATATGAGGATATGAAACAACTGTAAAGTGGAAGGAGAAAACAGAACAGGGCTGAGGACCTGGGTGAAGTCACAGGATGGAGAGCAAGGACCCTGGGAATGTCTCTGGCTCCAGTTCAATTCGTTGGTCCCCTCTGAGCCTCAGTTTCCCTCTGTTTATGCAGTGCTTTCCTAGACCCATTTCGTTGATTGTAAGGAGCATGTGAGTTAATCCTTGTGAAGTTCTCCCTGCAGGTCTGTCAGGAGTGCACACTCTGAGCTCAGAGTTTGTCCCTTCTCATTTAACTCAGGCCACCATAGAGTTTGGGAATTTTTGTCTGAGGTCCTTGTGGTCTAATGACTTAAAGTTTTTCACCAGTGTTTCCAGGCAAGATGATTGATCTGTGGGACACTCATGTGCTCTCTACATTCTCAGCACAAAGGACCCTTGGTCCTACCTTCCTCCGGGCCTTTCACGCTGTGCAGGAATCACTCCTCATGCCCCAGCACTGAGTTTATATTATAGGCTGTTTAGCTTGGTCCAGTGGCCCCTGACTCAGAGTCAGGCCTTAGGGGATGTCAATTGTCCTAAATCCCAATTCAAAAATTTCAGGTGACTTTCTGTGCCTTTAAGCTTCTCTTTCCTCATGGTTTAATAGGGTTTACACATGGGGGTGTGAGGTTGAGAAATAAACCCCAGCAGAACCTGGTATTGCAGAAAGTTTAGTCCTGGAGATGGACCCTATGTCCTCCCCAGTAGTGGTGACCACAGCTGCATGTCAGTCTCCCACTGAGGCAGGTGTATCTGTCTTTCCTCAGAATGTGAAAAATTCAAGGGTATTCTCAAGGCTGTGCCCGGGGAGAAGGTAGATGTGGAAGAAGAAAAGCAGGCGGAGGACTCAGCTCTCACTGCCCAGCTCAGGTGAGGGGCCGAGTGCGGCTGGAAGGTGGAAAGGTGTGGAAGACCCTGAAGTGGGTGTCTCAGCTAGGACAGCTCAGAGCTCCTCTGGGCAGGGGTTGGGCAGAATGGACACAGGTGGCATGTGGTAAATGGACAGTAATAAAAGAAGTGAGCAAAACAATCAGTCTAAAACTTTTGGTCAGAGAAATGTTTTCTCTTTTCAAACAATAATTATTAAGGAAAATTAACAGAACAAAAATTTAAAGAAGGCTAGTGAGCAACTCAGCAGCACTTAGTGTGGTCAAAATGTGCATTCAGAGGATGGAGACACTCCAAGCCCAGAGTTCACTCTGTGTAGTGTGTTCACGGAACCCAATTGAACTAGTACACCTTCCAGTCACACAATTAAAACTTAACAGTGTTGCGAATTTACCATCCCATTTACTCTGAGCTGCAGTCACCTCTGCACTGATTGTGGCTTCTGATTGTTTTCCCTGGAGAATATTACCTCCTTGGCCCTGTCACCTGTGTTCTTTCATTCTAGGAATCATCCCCAGCTGGGCCTGGCCACAGATCTTTGTGAGGCTGTGTGTCCAGTCCAACCACAAAGGGAAAGTCCAGGACTCTTACGGGAGCACTCCCGGACACTGAGGGACTTTCCTCACATATTCTTCTCTTTCCTTGCCAGAACAGGTCCCCAAATACATGCCAGGATTGCATTTGGAATGCTTCCTGGGATGTTCCCACTGAAATCTCTGCCAGAGCCCATATAATACATTGTTCATGGGACCGTTTTAAAGTTTCCTTTTGCTCTGTCCACAGGGAAGCTCAAAAGATCATTGAGCGTCAGGCCCGAGAGCTGGCCCAGCTGAGGCAGAAGTTAGAGAAGGGCAGAGAGGTGTCCTTTGTAATCAAGACCCTCCTCTGTGAAGATGATCCAGAGAACAACCAGGGGCAGGGTCTCCATTGTCTGCTGGCTGTGGGGCGCATGCTGGCCCAACACCTTGCCGGCTTGCTCAGCCCAGGTAAAGCGGCCACAGGCCCTCACCACTCTGAGCTGACATAAAGTGCTTGGCTCAGAAGGCACTGCACTTCCAATGTGGCTCTTTAACCAGATGTCCACGTTTGTAGGTCACTTTTGAGGTCATGACAGGATCTGGGCTGGTCAGTGGGCATAGAGGACAGAAATGGTTGTGGTGAGCTCCTATTGTCCCAACTCAGTCCTTCCTCCTGGGGCACCGTGGACTGAGGGTGAGGACACAGCCTCCATTCTGGGTATAGCAGGAGGGTGTGACAGGTCACCTTTGTAGGGGGACAGCAGTCTTGGCCTAGGGATGACAGGTTCATGCTCTGGACTGACCTGAGTGCTGTCTTTATAACCTGGGAGGCTGTGTTGGGTATATCCTTGATGAATTTCTGAGTCCTTATCTGTAAAATTGAATCACATGTAACAGGATCACAATGTGTGGGAATGGAATATTCATGAATGCACCTAAGCGAAGACAAAGGGGGAGTATGAAGGGACCTATGGAGTAGCAGCCAGTGCTGGGAACATTGCCTTACCTTGGAAGCTCTCCTGAGGCAATTTTTCATAGTATAGTTACAACAAATTTGTTAATTTGTTATGGTTGAGTAGTTAATAGTGATGAGTTATTTGAAAAATGATAATTTTTATTTAATATTTAGGTCTATGATCCATCTAGATATGGACTTAGATACACACACATACAAGCATTTTTTGAGACAAAGTCTCACTCTGTCGCAATGGGTAGAGTGTTCTGGTATCATACCTTACAGCAACTTCACTTCAATCACTTGGTCTTGAGCAATTCTCTTGACTCAGCCTCATAATTACCTGAAATTACAGGCACGTGCCACCACACCCAGCTATTTATTCTCTTTTGTTTGTTTGTTTGTTTGTTTTATTATTAGATATAGGGTCTCTGTCTTGCTCTGGCTAATCTCTGACACTTGAGCTTAAGCAATGAACTCAC
>NW_026515606.1:0-42658 GCF_027406575.1 Nycticebus coucang | reverse complement strand
CATTTGTATAGTTTTTTTTTTCCTAACTTAAGAACAGAACTAGGAAAATCAACATCCCCTTAACATCAAACTTTTAAAGCCTTTCTCCATTTAGAAAAGAAAATCAATAATTCCTCACATACTTCTCGTACACATTATTTTGAAATTTTAACACATTCTTCAAAGAACCCAAATATATTATTTTTCCAAAAGATATTAGAAAAATTATACATAGCAATACCTCATTCCATTGACCAAAGAATTTCATTTCTCATTGTAACAACACATACTAAAATATAACCAATAACAGCTAACTATTATATCATGGTATTGTTGCATGTGTAATTGTCAAGAATCAGATTGTCGATTATGTCTGAACTTCATTCATTTACTTAATAAAAATGAATTGAGTGCCTGGGTGAAGGACACAACTACCACCTGGACTTTACATTATAAATGCAAACAGTGTAACCTAATAGCATGTCCCTTCATATTAATCTGAAATTTGTAAAAAGAAAAAAAAAAGTATTGTCTACCTGCCTTGACAATGCTGTAAGCAGATTGGACACGAGGAACACAAAGGCCAGGTAGATGGACACCTGGCCTCATAAATCTCACAGTCTACGGGGAGCTGGTCAGTGACTGAAGCAGTCATGATGCTCTGTGTTCAGTGTGAGGCTGGGGGAGGAGGGAGGCTTAGGGAAACCCAGACATCAACCCACTGTGTTTGACTATTTCCTTTCAGTCTTCAAGACTTCAGCATTTCATAGGTTCAAATTCAATTTTGGATCAAGATTTCTAGCAAAGATTCATCATGTCTTTTTGGCACCAGGCCACTCATTTTTATTCAAGAATAGATTATCACAATAAAATCAAGATTGTTCCTTTACAATGGAGAAATTATTTAAAGAATGATATTATGATGGTGATTTATGAATTCATTTTATAGGATGTAATTTTATTAGTGATGCAGTCTTTGTTGAGTGCTTATGGCAACATTGCTTAGAAAATCACAATGGCTAAAATCTCCCAGGCAATATGCATTATACTTCTGCAGCCAACAGATATAAATTGATTGCTTAATATATTCCAACCATTTGCTAGACCCAGGGACATAAGAAATAATACACCTAGAGTCCTCTTTCTTTCTGGCTAGTGGTGCCCACTCTCTAATGCTTATCATCCCGTATTGGGTAGGAGGCATTTAATAATGGCCAAAGGACTTGGTTCCCAGATAAGAGAGAATTATTAATGTTAAACACTCATGTTGAAATCCTTTCCCTCTTTTAAAACTAATCCATGCTAATTTACTGGCTTCCTATTTTCTGGGTTTTGAAATAAATCTTCCATTGATCACATGTCTCCCAGCTTGAATTTTCAGCCCTATAATCAGGGATGATATTTAAAATATTCCCTGACCAGTCCTGAACTGGCATCAGTCTGTTGAGCACAGGCAATGACTGAACAATCCAGGGCACTGACCCATCAGGATGGCCTGGCTGACTACCAGCCTGGTCCCCTTAGTTTCTCTATAGTGGGATTCACCATCTGTGGTCATTCCTTAGGCTTTCACTCTAGTCTGCTAATGCGATCTACTAATCTATGCAAATGTTAGATACCCAGTAAATTCTTGGGTGCTTACTTCCTTCTTGGCTCTCCCTGGTTTTGCTGGACCCAGAACTTTCCTTCAGCTCCATCTCCATGGAAAATCAGGTACTATCTACTCTGGTAGCTTTGAATCCAGGGTCTTTTCGCCAACCTTAGACTCTGGTATTTTATTTTTCTATCATTAGTGTTTGTTAACTCAAAAGCTATCTGTAACAAATCTTTCTGCTTGGTCTAGAATCAGAGAAAAATAAGTGACTTCAACAAGGTAAAAAAATATGAAATGGAAAAATTTTAATTCTAACAAGGTGAGGGTGAACCGAATGCTATTGCCCATAGGACAGGAGTGCATGGACTTGGTGGCCATCTCTACCACAGCCCTTCTGCCTTGCCTTCCACTGACAAGTACTTATTCACTGTCCAAAATACTTTAGCTTATCCCAAACCAGGCCATATAAAGATGTGAACAGCTGACAATTTCTCAATGTAGGAAGTTATCTTTTCATAAGAACCATATATACCAGGTTCTAATTCTAGCTCAACTACTCATTAGCTTTACAACCCACATAAACTTACTTATCTTGTGAGTCTCAGTTTTCACATCTGTCAAATGGAGACATGATATGTATCTACTCAATAAAATGCCTGACATACCGTAGAAGTTCAAAGAATAAGGACTATTTTGGTAAGGTATTCAGGAGTATTTTTATTTCAACAAACCTCCCTGGAGACATGACACATTACAGAAAAAAATGGATTTCTGATTGGGAGGCAGCGGTGGGGTAGTTTGAACTACATAAGGGTGATCTGCCTTAATCTGGTGACCTTGCCATTCAAAACTCTGTGCACAAAAAAAATGCACATACTAAGTTACACACAAATACAAAACTAAATGAAGAGAGAAAGAGAGAGAGAGAGAGAGAGAGAGAGAGAGAGGGAGAGAGAGAGAGAAAGAAAATCCATGGAAGGATTTAGGATTTCTGGGTGGGTTTGCTGAGCATCGTGGGTATTTTCGGTCTCATTGCATGTCCAAGTCTAATTAGTTGCTTCTGAATGGGGCCAAGTAGAGCTTAGTCACTTGCCAAGAATAAAACAATGATGCCTAAGATCTTCAGGAGTAAAATCATCACAAGTTTTCCTTTCTACCATTTCAAGTTTTAAAGCATCTCTGAAAAATAGAGGGGTTCTTTTTGTGTCATGGATAGAGTGAGAAGTAACCTAGTGTCCTGTGGCCCCTGTGGCTTCCTCTGGCCTCTGCCTGCCCCATCCCTGCCTAGTCCTGAAGCTAATGAGAATGAAGGGGCTCATCTCTGACAGCAGGAGTCTGGTTTTGGTTTTGATGCCCTGAGGCTGTCATACTTCGCCCACGGAGCTGCAGCTCCTCTTTAAACTGGTAATTTATGTCCAGGTGGTTGAGTTTCTCCCCTGCTTCCTAGTTCACAGCTAAATCTTGTCTCCTAGATGACTGCATTGCTCTGTACTTACTCGACAGGGGTCTTCACATCTATGCTGGCTGCTGTTGTTCATCTCCAGAGGGCTGAACCCCGCTCCTTCTCTACTCTCTGTCTTCTCCAAAATGAGCTTTCCTTGGAAACTAAAAACAAATGCTTCTATCATATGTGGTCAGTGTTAGAGATTGTGTTGTCATCAGTTTAAAGGGCTAAGCCCCTTGGAAAAGGATGATGTCTCTGACCTGTCCTGGGCTTCGTGTCCTCTTGGGCTTTGGTATTGGGATTACTGTTCTTTGCTTGGGGCTAGGTGTAGCATCAAGCTGATGTCCTAATTTCCAACCTTGTCTGTTACAGGCCCACCCTACTTTCCCTGCTCAGCTGGTGCGTACAGACTTATTATTTTATAAGAATGTCAAATTCTAAATCTTAACTCCATATATATGTTGAGAGATAAAAGTATCTCTGCAAAATCTCTGTTAGAAGTTGAGTTAGGAGGCACCAGCTCTAATAACCAGACATGGCTTTGAATGGTATAAGGAATCCAATCACGTCAAAAGCCCACCCCACCCCCAAATATTCATAAGATAGATATTTAGCAGCATTTTGGCTTTGTTTGTAAATAAAACAATGTCCTTTTATTTTTTGATTGCAGTAAAATACACATACATAAAATTTACTGCTTAACCATTTTCAAGCACACAGTTCATTTGTTTTAAATACATTTATAATATTGTACCATCATCATTACCACCCATCTCCAGAAATCTTTTCATCTTAAAAAAATTAAACTCTACACCCATTAAAAAATCCATGTTATTCCTTGAACTCCAGCCCCTGGCAACCACTATTCTACTTTCTTTTTAATTTAATTTAATTTATTTTACTTTACTTTAATTTAATTTTTATTAAATCATAAACACATAGATCATGTATACATTAATGCATTTATGGGGTACAATGTGCTGATTTCATATAGAATTAGGAGTGTTTACATCACACTGGTTAATATATACCTCATGTGGTTTACTTAATTATTATGTTAAGACATTTACACTCTATGCTTAATAGAGTCAACATGTACCCTTGCATTATGCACCATAGGTGTGATCCCACCATTCACCCTCCCTCAATCTGACCTCTCCCCTCCCCTCACGTCCCCTATCCTCCTTCCTTCATCCTGGGCAATAGTTGTGAACTATTCTTCATATGAAAGTGTGAGTGATTGTAAATTGGTTTCATAATAGTACCAAGTACAGTGGATATTTTTATTCCATCCTTGAGATATTTTTCTAAGTAGGATATGTCCATCTCCATCCATGTAAATGTAAAAGAGGTAAAGTCTCTAGCTCTTTTAAGGCTGCATTTCATGGTATATATATATACCACACTTTGTTAATCCATTCATGGGTGGATGGGCACTGGGATCACTCCAAAAGAGCAAACCATTCTACTTTCTATCTCTTTGATTCTCACTATGCTAAGTATGAGTGGAATCACATAGCATTCGTCTTATATGACTGTCTTATTTCACTTAGCGTGACATTCTCAAGGTTCAGCCATGTTATAGCATATATCACAATTTCCTTCCTTTTAAAGAGTAAATCATGAAGAAATAGAAAATCCAAATACATTTGTAACTTGTAAGGGGATTGAATCAGTACTCAAAAATCTTCCAATTAGGAAAAGCTCTAAACTTCATGGTTTCACTGATGAAGTCTATTAAACATAGAAAGAGCTTACACATTATTCTCAAACTTTTCCAAAAACTTGAGGTAGAAACATTACTTAATTCTTTCTTTGATGTTGGTATAATCCTGGTACCAAAGCCAAAGAAATCACAAGAAAATAAAAATACAGACCAATGGTCCTTATGTACACTGATGCAAAAATACCCCAAATATACTAATAAACTAATTCAGCAGCATATTAAAAGTATTATGCATTATAACTGAATGTCACTGATTTTTGAAATGCAAGGTTGGTTCAACATATATTATCAATGTAATTCATCACATTAACAGAATACCAGAAAACACACACGATCATCTCAATTGATCCAGAAAAATGTAATTGACAAAATCAGCACCCTTCATATTAATAACACTAACAAATTAGGAATAGAAGAAAAATAATTAAAATAATAAAAGCTATATAAGAAATAATTCAGCAAACATTATACTCAATGGTGAAAGATTGAAGTTTTCCCCTAAAATAAGGAATAAGACAAAGATGTCTACTTTCACCACCTCTAATCAATATAGTACTAGAAGTTCTAGTCTGAGAAATCAGGCATGAAAAAGGAAAAAAATCCATCTAAATCAGAAAGGAAGAAGTAAATTTATCTGTTTGTAGATGACGTTACTTGTAGAAAACCCTAAAAATTCCACACAAAAAATTTTGTTAAACAAATAACAAATATGAATAAACGAATTCAACAAAGTACCAGGTTACAGAGTCAGCACACAAAAATCAGTTGCATTTGTATACACTAATAATGAATGATTCATAAAGGAAATTATGTGGATAATTACATTTACAACAGCATCAAAAAGAATAAAATACTTGGAAATTAAGTTAACCAAGGAGGTGAAAGACTAGTACAGTGAAAGCTATAAATTAGTATTGCTGAAAGAAATCAATGAAGACATAATTAATTGGAGGCACATTCCGTGTTTATGGATTGGAAGACTTTATACTAATAACATGCCATCACTACCCAGAGTGATCTAAAGGTTCAATGTACTCCTTATAAAAATATCAATAACGTTATTTTACAGAAAGAGAAAAGTCTATCCTAAATTTTTTTTTTTTTATTGTTGGGGATTCATTGAGGGTACAATAAGCCAGGTTACACTGATTGCAATTGTTAGGTAAAGTCCCTCTTGCAATTATGTCTTGCCCCCATAAAGTATGACACACACCAAGGCCCCACCCACCCCCCTCCTTCCCTCTTTCTGTTTCCCCCCATAACCATAATTGTCATTAATTGTCCTCATATCAAAATTGAGTACATAGGATTCATGCTTCTCCATTCTTGTGATGCTTTACTAAGAATAATGTCTTCCACGTCCATCCAGGTTAATACGAAGGATGTAAAGTCTCCATTTTTTTTAATGGCTGAATAGTATTCCATGGTATACATATACCACAGCTTGTTAATCCATATCCTAAAATTTATATGGAATCTTAAGGTAACTGAAATAGCAACCAAAATAACCATGAAAAAGAACAAAGTTGGAGGATTCACACTCCTGACTTCAAAACTTGCTACAAAGATAGAGTAACCAAAACAATGTAGTACTTGCCTAGAGACAGACATGTAAGTCAATGGAATAGACCAAGAGGCCAGAAATAAACCCTCACATATATGGCCAAATGATTTTTGGCAAGGGTGCCAAGATCACTCAAGGGTCAGTATTTTCAACAAATGCTGGTGGGAAAATTGTATGTCCACATGCAAAAGAATGAAGCTAGACCATTATTACCTAACACCATATTCAAAACTTACCTCTAAATGTATCAAAGACCTAAATGTGAGACATAAAACTATACAAGTCTTAGAAGAAAGCATAAGGCAAAGCCTTATGACATTGGATTTGACAATGATTTCTTGAATTTGACATCAAAGGCACAGGCAATACAAGAAAACTAGAGAAACTGGACTTCATGAAAATTTTTTTAAATTGTGCCTCCACGTATAACCAAATGTATGCAATACTAATTCCTTATGAGATGTATGTGGATGGACTGAAGTGAATGTAGGATGACTGTCCTGGGAGCTCTGTTATAAAGGCTGCTCTTTTTCTGGACAGTTTTGGGTTTCAATCTTTAGGGCTCTATCACTTTGGAAAATAGCTTGACCATTCCTGAAATTGTTAAGCTAAGTTGTTACCATATGAACCAGCAATTTCACTGCTAGAAATACACAATAGAAATAAAAGCATGCATGCACATCAAAACTGGCACATGAATACTCAAAGTAGCGTTATTTATAATAGCCCAAATTGGATATAATTCAAATGTTCATCGATTGATAAGTGAATAAATAAAATGTGGCATATTCATATAATGGAATATTACTTGGAAATAAAAAGTAAGTACTAATCTATGCTATAGCATTGATTAACCTTAAAAACATATGTGAAGGGAAATAAAGTAGTCATAAAGGCTATATATGATATGATTTCATTTATATAAAACTTCCATAATAGATAAATCTATAGAGACAGAAAGTAGTTTATTGTTTGTTTAGGGGTGGGTGTGAGAGTTAGGAAATAGATTACTAATAAAATATGGCAGTTTTATTGGCAATGATGAAAATGTTTCAAAATTTACTGTCGTGGTGGTACAAATGCATCAAAACCAATTTTAAAGTGCATTTTAAATTGAGAAGTATATGGTGTGTGAATTAAATTTCAATACTTCAATATTTCAATAAAAATTAGGGCTTCAGATTTTTTTCATTTTTTTATTAATCTTTTGTGTGTGTGTGTGTGTGTGTCTGTCTGTCTGTCTGTCTGTCTTTGGCCGGGGATGGTTTTGAACCCACCACCTCTGGCATATGGGACCGGCGTCCTACTCCTTGAGCCACAGGCGCTGCCCCTCAGATTTTTTTTTAAAAAAGCATTGTTTGAGGGATAATATTTATTTGTAAATTAGTGAAATTTTACACCTATAAGTAGTTGGTATGATTTTGCATTACTACACCCCAAAAGAACTTGCATTAAGCCTTAAAATATTATTTGCCTGTCTTTCATAGAAAAAAGAATCTATAGACCTACCTGTTATACTGTTAAATTCATTACATTGTTTCTGGAGTCAAAAGGCTATTAACTGATTTTGTGGTTAATTAGTTAGTACTAGAACTCCCTTTCTGGGTTCTCTAGACCCTTACATTTTGGACCAAGCAATAGAAAGTCACTGTTAATTGGCTGGTGGGATTGCAAACTAATACAACCTCTATTGAAAGAAGTACAGAGAGTTCTCAAAGAACTAAAAGTAGAACTTCCATTAGATTCCAGAATCCCATTGCTAGGTATCTACCCAGAAGAAAAAAAAAAAAAGTTTTCCCCCAAGGACATTTGTACTAGAATGTTTATTGGAGCTCAGTTCACACCTGTCAAGATGTGGAATCAAAGCAAGTGTCCATGAATGGCTTAACAAACTGTGGTGTATGGATACCATGAGGTACTATTCAGCCATAAGAGAAGATGAAGGCTTACATCTTTTGTATTTAGCTGAATGGAATTGAAATACATTCTTCTTAGTAAAGTACCAAAAGAATGGGAAAGCAAGTATCCAATGTACTCAATACTAATATGAAACCAACATGTAAAACAATGACGTGCCCAACACAAGAAAAAAAAGTGCATGTATAATGAAGTGAGGGGGAGGAGGGAAGAGGGAAAGCAGAAAGGGAAGGAGAGAGGGGGGATATCAAGTTCTCACTTAATGTGCACAATGCAAGGGTACACAGCACACCCCTGGGTGAAGGGCTCAAGTACAACTTGAACTTTACCTTAGAAATGAACACAATGTAACTCCCCATTTATACCCTCATAATAATTTGAAATTTTGAAAAAAGAAGAAGAAAGTTAGCATTAGTTGAGTTAGTGACTGCTGATCTTGGGAAGACCCAAAGACAACCTGGAGATGGCAGGTGCTGCCTACCACAAGCTCTTGCATAGTATGCGTCCCTTAGAGAAGAATTCTAAAATCATTACCAAGAAAGCTTGTACAGGTAAGTCCCTCTCATTGGTGAAATATAGTCATAAAAGTTTTATTTTAAATCACAAGTCAGTTTGACTCTTGAGATAAAAGAAAATCTTGTATGAGCCTTTCTCAGCGGGGCTCCAGGGGAGAATTATGCCCCAGTGGATGAAGGCATCTAGAGTCTAGAAGGGTTCTAATTATGTACCACTCTAGACAGAGCCAAGACTCAAATCATTTTCTGCATTTGGCACAGCAGATGACTTTGATTGAGAAAGATATTCATTTGTTTGTTTTTCATGCTGTGATTCTACAAATGCCAATTCTCCTAACATAGCTACTTCCCTCCTCACATATCATGTCATATAACAATAAAAGTACAAGGTACGAAGTTATAATTTGAACATCATCTTAATTTTTAAACCCAAGCATTAGAAATTGTGAAAGGCCCATATTAACCCCATTAAAAAATAATATAACAAAATTGAATAATAACAGTTTTCTGAATCTTCATGCAATAGTTCTGCATAATTTGTTGCCATAGTTTATTTCTATTCTTTTTCCAGAAGATCAAGTCTTTTACAGAATCATCAGAGGAAGGGTAAAATCTACCAAACATTCTCACTTTCCATAAAAGTGTACTTACTTTGTGCCATCTTACTTTAAAATTAAGTATTTAACAAAAACACCACCATTAAGGTGCAGCCATATCAGGGCTGTTTGTCCAGGTTAATTATTGTTTTATAAATGAAGTCTTGTCCTTAAGCTTTAGATCTATAGAATCCAATATTCTGAAAGCCATACCTTCCAACAGTGCCATGAATGTCTTTATGATTCACAAGTCTCAGGCTTAGAAGTGACCGAGAGGAAAGTAAGCCTCGGAGACTGTCTGGGTCCAGCCATTCTGGAGGTGGATGAAGGCCCTCTGAAGTCTGCTTTGTCTGTCCTGGGCAGCAGAACTGGCTTCCGGCTTTCAATAATTGGTAAATAATATTACAGCGTGGGCTACTCTGAACCCAGCCCAGATGGTTTTAGGGTGCTGCTTCTCAGAGAGGAACCAGAAATCTAGTCAGAACTGTCAGCGTCATTCCTTTCTGTGCAGTGTCAGTAAAGGAGACTTGTTTATTTCAAATTACTGTGCTCAAAAAATTTTATTTTGACGCTATCCACCAGAAACAAAGGGTAACTTACAACTAGCAGTAGGAAAGCTCAAAATATTAATAGTGCTAAATATAGTTCACTTCTTCTTATTAGATTTAGTGAGTGCCTACTACTGTATACAAAAGGCACTTGCCAGGCATTTAGAGACACTGAGTAGAGTTAGATAATGTTCTTTTTTTTGAGGCCAATGCAGGGATAAGTGACATTGGGGAAAACATGTTCTTTCTTGGGGTCTTGGCTGCCTTATTGGCAAAATTCAGGGCTCTGACTAGTTGGTTTCTAAGATTTGTTTTTAATGTACATGTCATATAGATTTAGATGAATCTCTGTGTTTGTATCAGAATTTTGCAGATTATATTTCTTGCCATCAAGTTTCCTTATTCCACCAAGTAGGACAAATAAACCACGATCTTCAGCTAAATAACAATTTATAATTGTTATTATTTGTAATTTGTAATTACTCGTAATTATTTTCTTGGTGTGAGATACTTTTCTTCTCTACACATTTGTAGACATCTGAACACACATCTCAGGTGGGGATGCTGAAAGAGGTAGGGTAGATGGGGGGTACCTTGGCTAATGTGGGACCCCCAGATTCAGCAATCTGGTGGTGCCTCTTTCGTGGACTTACAGGTGACAATAACATCAAGACTGTGCACAGAACCAAGAGCAGATATTGACAGGTCAGCCAGAAAAGGGGATCTAATGGGGAAGTGTCCCCTGAGACTTAGAGTGAACAACCACTTGGTAGGACAATGAGTAGTATTCTCCCATCTATCAGATTGCATGTACCAAGTTCATTCGTTCATCAGTACTTGGCAACTATTCTTTGTCAAATGCTGAGTCAAGGGCCTGTGATTTAGTAGAACCAAGGTGTAGACTCTACTTCAATGTTGCTGACTGTCAGGTGAGGGAAACGAAGGATTATAATATAATGCAGAGGGATGAGCTGTCATAGCAGAGTATGAGGTCAGTGACATCACAACTTCTTCCCAAGTGCAGTAGTTCCCTGAGTATTCATGAAGTACTTGACTTGAGGCCTAGGTTTCAGGGCAGGAAAGAGAGACCGGGTTGTTTTCTCACAGGTCTAGCAGAGTGTGGGGCAGGAAAGTACTGAGAAAAACTATATCACAGTTAAATATATATCTGGTTTAAAGGAAATGGTATATCTAACTAATGTATATTTATGGAATCCTTTTAATTACATAAACAAATAATATTTTATAAAATTTGAAAAGTATCTCCCAACATATGTCTATGTTTTCATCTAGAGACAAAGATATTCAGAAATTGAGATCTTCCTATAGTGTCAATTGCTTTTGTTCTTAATACAATTGAGCCCTTTTTCATACCATTCAGTGTTTTCAAAAAGATGATTTTAATGGTTGAAGAGTACGTCTTACTACATCTTACACATTGAATTACATGCTTCTTTCTTGGCACCATCTTAATCTAGCTGGCAAATCTCACTTACGTCTGTAAGTAGAGCTCACTTCCTACCTTCTTCAGGGAACCACCCAGTCTAGATTAATCCCCCACACTCACAGAGCACTGTCACCTTATCGTTTCCTCTCTTACAATGGTAGCGACTTGATACCATGTATTATTGTCTCTCTCCTGCAGATGGGATCATCTCCCAGCAAGGACTCTGCTGAATAAGCTCTCTGTCCAGCCATAAGCAAAAAACTTGACATACAGTAGAACCTCAATAAAGATTTGAGAACCATTTTCCTAAGCGATGTGTGGAAAGAATGGAAAAATAAGTACCACGTGTACTCACTATTAAACTGAAATTAACCCATGAGCACTCCTGTGCTCAGAGGGAAGAAATCAACTGGGGGGAGGGGAAAGGAGGGAATGGCTGAAAATCTACCTAATGGGCAGAATGAACGTTATCTATGTGGCGGGTACCTTTGTAACCATGACTCAAGTTTTATAAAAGAGATCCATGTAAGTCAAAATATTTGTATCTTGTAATGCTTTGAAATAAAAAAAAAATAGATTTGAGAAATACAATAAATCCAAAGGGGCTATTCACTGTTACAAAAAACTCTAGCTGTCCATCAAAATCTATTGGCCCTTGTTTGGATACAGAACTAGACTCAGCCTCCCAGATTCTCAGGCATTATTTGTGGTCATATGACCAGTTCTTGCCAACTGAAGAGGATGGAGCTGAGCTGAGCTGTTTCCAGTCCAGGGCCGTAGAACCCTCCCACATGCACATCTTCATGTTCTGTTCCTTTCTGCTGCTGGACGGGCAGATGGGGTAGGTCTCAGGGAAGATGAAGACCCAAAATAGAAGAACTCAGTGTTCCTGAGTGACCTTGGGGAGAGATCTCCCTTCCACCTGAGCACCCAGCCAGCCATGCAAATGGGGTGAAAAATTCAGTGTTACACCATGGAATTTGGGGGGTTATTTGTTGATTTAGCATAACCTCACCAGGATCTCCGGCCTGTTTTCAGTTGTATTTCATGCCATGTCCCACCCCCTTCTTTTTTCATCTATAATTTTGTTCACTACCTGCATGTGACACCAGCCTTCTGTAAGTGACGCCTCCCCACATGAACCTCATGACATGTGGGATAGATCTGTACTGTGCTGAGGAGAGAGGCTCTGGAGGCCCCGAGGCACACTGGCCTTGTCTAGAGTCACACAGAGGTCACACAGAGGAGCTCGGTCTGGCTGCACCCACGCCTTCTCTGAGGTGGAGGGAGGCAGTGCTGGTGTCACCACAAACACATAAGAGGTGTCAGGTCTGGGACGGTGGGCAGACCAGAGCCGACAGGGTCATTCTCAGTCTTCTGATCACACTGGGACTCAGGTAACGGTACACCAGGAAGTGAATGCACTGCCTTGGTGAGAGACCACAAATAATCTGGAGCCCTGTAGCCAGGCAGCCTCATTCTAGCGAAAGCTCCTCCCCAGCTTACCCAGCTGGAGGTGCTCTAGGGAGCAAGATGATCTCTGCCTGCTCTCCTACCAATCCCGCCTTCCCCAGGCTGAGTGCCTTCACGCAGGGAGGGCAGGGGAGAGCTGGGCTGGCTCTCATCTGCACTGTGTCCATGCTGGGCCCTTAGAGTGTTATCTACTCCCTGGGTGGAAGTCTGTGACACATGGGTCTCCGTGTTCTGCGGGGACCCAAAGGTCACCTGGGGCTGAAACAGCTCAAGGATGGCCAGGCAGAGCTCTACTGTGTCCTGCCAGCTTCCAGGCACTGTGTCTGCAGACTCTAGTCAGGAGATGAACCGGGGCATCTCTTTGACTCCATCTCCATCCATGAGGGGCAGAAGCTATAACAGGGCCAGTGTTCGACAGGGTGAGGGTGAGCACAGAGAGGATTTCCAACCTGGGCCCCCAAGAAGGCCAGAGACAGCCCAGGCCCCTGATGCCACACTAATCCCCTCCCTCCCTGGGCTTGCAGTTTGAGGATCCCAGAGTCCCACTCCCACAGGAATCTGAGCCCCACCACAACTCACCGCCCAGCCCCTGCCCTGGCCGGGTGCACAGTCACCATCGACATGTTTGTATGAAGTCCAGAAAAGAGACTTTTATTTCAATTCAGTTAAGGTGAAGACTGCTTTTTAATCCTGCAATTTTATAGTGTTTTAACTCTGGGGCCCAGGTGTCCATGGCAGCGACTTGGACTTCTTAATACAATTGAGCCATATCACAGTTGTCCATATCACAGTTGGCTTGACTTTCCTTCCACAGCTTCCCCAAATTGGGTTGTTTTCATCCAGAAAAGGCAGGTGTGGGAGGAGAATGTTATTCTATTTCTCTGCTACATGCCTCTCAAGGGACAGATCTCTTGCGCCCTCCAGCCCAGGACAAGGGGCACTCTGGAGCTGAAAGATATTCCAGAAGGGAGGCTGCTCAACACAGGCTCTCACTGCTGTGGGATGTTGTCTAGCAGTAAATGTCCCATGTGTCCTAACAGGCTGATCCTTTCAGCCAGGAGGAGTCTGTTTTCTCAGCTCTCCAGGGATACTTTTGTTAGGACTCCCTGGGGTGATGCTCTTAAACTAGGGAGGTACTTTTTTCATTCAGATAACAAACTGACCTGAAGGTACCTATGTTTTTAATTCTTCCCTTCTGAAATTCTACTTTTAACCATTTCCTTTTGGGGGTACTCACTTCTCACCTTGGACACAAGTTGCTAAGCACATTGTTGTCTAGGGTGAGCTCAAGCCCCCAACCCTCCTGGTGGTACATGATACGACACTGACCGTGTATCCCTCCTTGTCCCACCCCAGGCTGAAAGAAAGGCAACTCTGAACAAGAGTGGGACCCATGCGATGTGGGTGGTCCAGGCAGAGAAGCTGGAGCAGCTGCTGGAGCCTCCAGTGCCTGCCATCCTGGGCAGTGACCCCTTCTACGTCCCTATTTTCTGAGTCCCCCTCTGAGAGTTCACCACCACTCAACAGGAGTGTCCTGCTGACCCTAAACTGGGGATGCCCCCTCCAGCGCACAGTGTGTCTCAGCCTCCTACTGGCTGAGGGTCTGGGAATGTCCCTGCACCTTTCCCAGCTTCAGTGTGCTCCTCTAAACAGTGGGGTGCTGTGAGTGCCAACCTCATAGGGTTAGTGTCGGACAAAATGGGATCCTCCAAGGAAAGCTGTTCCCACTGCCTGGCCATGGAGGCCAGCAGGGGGCCGTGCTGTTCTCATTCACCATTCTCCTTTTTCCTGTGAAGAAGCTTTTGCCACTTCCCTCTTCAAACCCCAGTGACTGGCTTGATCTATTTTCTTATTTATTTTTTTTTGTTTGTTGTTTGTTTGTTTCTGAGACAGAGTCTCACTCTGTTCCCCGGGCTAGAGAGCCATGGCCTCAGCCCAGCTTGCAGCAACCTCAAACTTCTGAATTCAACCATTGTACTGCCTCAGTATCCCAAGTAGCTGGGACAACAGGCACCTGACACAATGCCTGGCTAATTTTTTTAGTAGAATTGGGGTCTCCCTCTTGTTGAGGTTTATCTGGAACTTTTGAGCTCAAACAAATATTCTGCCTTGGTCTCCAAGGCAGCCCCTTGGAGGGGCTTCATAATTTCATATTATGAAAAGGGAGGTTCCTCTCCCGTATCCTATTTCAGTGGGTATTTAAAAGCACTGGACTCAGGTCCTGAGAGAATAGGATAGCAGGTGTGAGATATGTTTTCTTATTTTTAAGGAGATTTGTGATTCCATCCTTGGTGGTCTGGGTGTATTGGGGGCAGGGAATCCTGCAGGCTGGGCTAGGGTTCTGACCACCCAGATGTCGAAGAAAGAGCTGAGTGGGGCCCCTTCCTTCACTGGACATAAAAGAGGCATGTAGTATGCACAGAGCCCATCATCCAGTGGACAGAACAGACTCATCCAGTCTGGGTGCTATCATCCCACTGCTCAGATGAGCTAACCCCCAGATTCAGAGGCATACACTGTATTGTATGCAACTAGGCTTTGTTAGCTGGATGCTTAAGTGGGAGGCAGGTGTCCTCCCCATGATCACTCTGGAACCCAGAGTTCTTCCATCCCTCCGCCTTCACTGTCCATGGGCCACATCCCCATCTATGTCTAGCAACAGAAGATGAAGAAGCAGAAGAAATACATGGGAGAGGATTCTATGGATCTGGTCTAAATGTGATTCACCAAAGTTCCATTTCTTTTCTATTGTGGAGAATTGGTTACATGACCAACTAAGGCTAGGGAGGCTGGGCAGTGCAGTCCAGTGTGTGTCCAAAGAAGTGGAGAATGGATGTCAATGGACAACTATAATCCTCTGCACCAGTTAGTAACTCACCTGGATTTATCGTGTTTTCAAATCTTCCTTGAGTGTCTCCAATATGCTGAGCATGGAGCTAAAGGGTGGACAAAAGCCCAGCACAGTAGCATGTGCCTGCGTTCCAGGTGGTGGGAGACTGATGCAGGAAGATCATGAATTTCAGCCCAGATCGGATTCCAAGAAAACACCACAAAATTAATAATCATAATATGAAACAAAATGGTAGCCAGAGCATTTGTTCAGCAGGATCCTGGCCCTGAGAATTTCCCTCTCTATGGAAGGTGATAAGTCATGATGTGAAATGCCTCCATCCTGAGAGAGAAGAATAATGGGAAAGTGCTCTGGAAGTCCAGTGATTCATTCTAGAATTTGAAGCTGCTTGAAGACAATAGCACTTGAGCTTCACTGTCGTAGAAAAAGCAGATTTGGATGTGGAGGGAGATGGCAGCAGGAACTAGAACAGCACGTAATTCACGTGCAAAATACATTAAAGAACATTTCACAGTCATTAACATCATATTTTCAAAAACATTAAATGACATGAACATGTCCATATTAAGTGCAAAATAACAGAATAGCAGATGTTTTATTTCTTGGAAAAAAACTACATCTAAATTAGATGAAAGCGTACGGTTCGCTCAGTGATAGTTTCTATTTTCTTAAATGGTGTGTTGTTTATGTACCTGGAAGGACTCCATCAATATGCTTTGCTTTGCTGGACTATCATCTTTAAACAAGACATATGTGGCTGTGATGTCAACTGGTTGTTCTCAACACTTCTCACTCAACACCCTGCTGGTCCTGTGAGACTGCGACCTGTCACTATTCTCTCAGGACCTGAGTCCAGTGCTTTTAAATACCCACTGAAATAGGGTACGGGAGAGGAACCTCTCTTTTCATAATATGAAATTATAAAGACTTCCACTAGAAATCACGTACAAGGGGTGGTGCCTGTTGCTCAAGGAGTAGGGCGCTGGTCCCATATGCCGGAGGTGGCGGGTTCAAACCTAGCCCCGGCCAAAAAACCAAAAAAAAAAAAAAAAAGAAATCACGCACAAGACATTGAGTCTTACAGCATTTGGTTTTGATCTAACTTCAAGCCTGTGAAGGTATCTCATTTTTAAGGTTGTCATCTTTGAAAACAAAGCTATGAAGTATACCTGCTGTTTTTCCAAATGGACATTAGAGGGCAGTGTGTGCCTGTTTTTGACAATGCCCACTTTTCTAGGCTATACAAGGTGGACTCCTTCAGAACATAGCCTTAGATAATTTCTTTAAGAAATATTTATTTTATTTTATTTCTCTATTATCATTTGGAAGCCAATAAAATCACCTATAATAAATAAACATGAAAAAAATTCACTGACTGGCAAACAAACCTAGTGACACATGCAGACATGAAAAATTATGTGTCCAAATCTGCCCCTCTCTCCTCTCTCCATCCATCTATAAATGTCTGCGTGCATGAAATGGTTTTCAACCATTAGATGTAAGGTATTAGTGAAATTTGCCAATCACGTTACTCATTTGTGATATTAATCTTTTGGAAGCAAGTGGTCTTTTCTGTCATTTAGTGCTGATGTTAAATGTACAATTATAAGTTTGATGAAAGAAAAGCATTGGGTTTTGTCAGCCTATGACTGGGGTAAAAATAAAATTCTTTTTAAAAGAAGCATAGGTAAAAGTAGAATTAGAGATACCTTTATTTTTAGTGGTACATAACATAATGTTCTGACACCTGATTGACTGAGTTGGATTCACTGTAATTTGTGCTTGATTTTGAGTCATTTTGTTATAAAATTTGAAAGACAATAAATTCCCCAAACTAGAAATAATAATTTTTATGGTTATATTTTATGTTAATGTTTTCCAGAAAAATATGTGACTCCTACATACTTTTGCACCAAATGAAAAAGCAAACTATCCTAATATAAAGAAAGCTGTCTGAACTTATAAACTTTTGTGTGACACAGTAATAGATGAATATGCTTCCATGTTTTATGTCACATCCTACATTTGTTTACTATGAAGAAGGAAGATCTGATGATCCACTGGGTTGAATTTTAAAACTTCATCTAGAAGGAGCGGTACCTTAACACGAGTCATCTGCCTGTTAATGTATTTCAGGTATAAATTAAGAATATCTTTGATAATTACCAACTTTCTAAATACTTATAAAATTTGATCTTCATAGATGTAAATCTGTGAAATTACTAATGTGATCATTTTCTATAAAAATAACCATTTCCATCTGGATAGGAGTTGATTTGTAATTTATAATGCAATACAATATGAATATAATTCTGCATCAAAATCAAGAAGAAAAGAGTATGACTTTTGTCATAATATGAAAGAATAAAAATCTCCATGTCAGAGTTTTTTTCAGCCCTTTTCTCTGTAGCATTAGTGGGACATCTGTGTTTTAATGCTCTCTGTTGCTTCATTACTCAGCACGTGGCTTATTAGGGCCAGGTGCTTACAAATAACCTTCCAGAAATCCATAAGTTATAAAACATGTTCATACTGTAGGATAATATTTAGAAATAAACATATCCTACATCCAGCACACAAAGTAAATTCAGTGTGAGTTTAAAATGACTTGCTTTTCTTCCAGAGGCTTAAGAGATCTGGACCCCCCTGGGTTACTCACAGAGTTAGGCTTTTTTGGAGTTGTAAAAATTCCTTAGGCATTTTCTCTGAAGCAGTACACCCCGTGAAGCCTGAGACCCAAGGGCATGCCGCCCTTCCTCAAAGATATGGGCCAGAGAGTTGACATATGTTAACAACATGTTGTTAGAGGTCTGTAGGTACTCTGCCCTGAAGGAAGGACACAGTCATTACTTCATACTGAGTAAACTGAGTGAATGCTTGAAGATATTCTTCTATTAACTCTGCTCCCCTATGGCTACTTTCATCTTTGTGACCTGCTCGGAAACTAGTCACTGTTTAGAGGAAGAGATTTACTAAACAGGTGATTGCATCGATATGATAAATATTTCCTTTCAAGTTAAATTACAGATATGTAAAAAAGAAGATCAGATGATGAAACTAATAGATAATAAATTAGGTGTGTACGTGACTGGAAGAGTATAAAACTAAAACTTGGAATAAATAATTTTGCTATATGCCATCCCACTGTATAGTCTGTTTCTTGACTTAATAATTACAGGAGTGAGTTTACACCCACGGCAAAGCTGCTGTTCGTTCGTGTCTCCAGTTACGCAACACATATTATCTTTAAGTCTATGATTCAGTGATATTTGTAAAGACCTCTTTTCATTTTCACTCATTCAGCAAATACTGAGCATTCAATAAAGAACAGTATGCATTCTTATATTAGTATCACCTTTCTAACAATATTTATATTAGATATATTTATATTTATATTAAATAAATCAATATTTATATTAGACCTAAAGGTATCAAGCTTTGCACAAAGCTGCTTATTTAGTTACTACCAAGACAAGCTGTGACCAATATATTCCACATATATACACACCAATATAGTAATTTGTTACCCACCCCAGGCTGACTTAATAAAGTCCCCATCTAATTCAAAATATTTATCCAATAGTTTCCTAGATTGCCTATAGTGTTCCATTTTCATTTCACTTTTTTTTTAAGCCAAGTTTTTCTAACCAGTTCATGGAAGCCTATAGTCACAACTCTTAGAGATTTCATCACCATATCTGCACTAGGAGAAGTTCTTAAAGGAGTTCTTCAGGGGGAAGGAAACTTTTTTAGTTGACAGCACAGAAATGCAGGAAGGAAGGAAGAGGAGCAAAACATTTTGCACGTGCTGGATATATGCACATGTACACTATGAATTAACAGTGACTTTGAAAATAATTAGGATATCTCTTAAGGTGGAAACACGTAGAAGTAAAATATATGTAAATAATAGTAAAAATGGGAGAGTGGTAATAAATAGATGTAATGAGTCTCAAGATTTAGGGTTGCTAAGAGTGGTACGCTTCTTTAAGTTATACCAGAAGTGGTTCGCTTCGAAGAGCAATGTTTCTTTAAGCCACAGTCTAAGTCAAGGGTAAATACCGAACCTCTATGGTAACTTCCAATGAAATTAAAATATGTATATCTATGTACACATATGGAGACAAATATAAATACATACTTGTGCACACAAAAGCAAGTAGAGAAGGAATGTGGAAGCCTTAAAAATAATCCAAAAGAAAATAAGAAAGGAACAACATTTCATTGGTCCGCCACCAAATAATGATTATGATTAGCACAGAGATATGATATAACATATTAATATTTCAAAAGATCACAAGGAGAAAAATGGTATAATTCATAGTACTCTCAAGAAAAGGTGCGGTCACGGTTGCAGGCAGGTAACCCAGGGCTGTGCTTCGGGGCTAGACGCAGGGCCAGGGTGGCCGCCAGGCAAGACCCGGAGCCCGAGTCGCTGTGGGACTTCGCAGAGCGGCGGAAGGGCGTTTTGCCGCCATCCCGGAGCGTACACCGCCCTGTCCTCTCCCGGTGCTGCCCTCGGCGAGCTGGAGATACACAGGGACTGGACCTTCAGTGCCCAGGGCGCCGCCCGCCGGCCACTGCCCGCGAGGACTGGGACCGAAGGCGCAGCACCTCTGGCCGGGCATAGAGCCTTGGCGGCAGCGACAAAATCTGGCAAGTCAGTGAGTGGAGTTTGGAAGCCACCGCGGGGCGGTGGGTAGTTTGGCCAGTAGCACGCAGGCCCGTCCCCTCCCCTGCCCGCAGCCAGAGGCCCCTTGGCGCCGGCACCCGGCCCAGAGCCCTCCCGCCCGCGACCCGATGGGGCACGCGTCGCCTCCCTCCCTTCGCGCTTCGTCCTGGGACCAGGGAGGAATGGCCCCTGCACGCGCACCCCTCGGAGGGTCTGAGACCCCCTCCCCGGGCGCAGGTCCCAGTCCGGGGCTCGCTCCTGTCGTCGCGGCTGAGTGCGGGCAGAGGTAAGGCGGGCGGCGCCGCACTCCTCCCTCTCTCGCTGCGGGTCTTTCTCTTTTCTCTTCCTCTCCCTCTCATGTCCTCCAGAATCTGAGGAGAAGAGAAACATTTAAGGCCCCTCGGCGCTGCTCTTCTGGGGCAACCACACGCCAGTCGTCGGGCCCTGCTGGGCCTCTGCGGTGTCTGGTCCCGCGAGCTCCCCCCGGCCCTAGCCGGTTTAAAGGTCCTTGTTCCTCCGCTCCGCCCAGTCCCTGGGCTGCAGAAGGGAGGTGGCGGCCAGCTCCCCACCAGTGCCTTTTGCTGTAGGTCCCAGTCGTCCTGCCGTGGTCGATGGGGACAGGGAGGAGCAGTCTGCTGGGCCCCTCTCTGCCGCCACCGCCCGGCCTTTCCTTTTCCCTCGCAGGTATGTTTGTGCCCCTTTCCATTTGGCGTCACCCTCTGAAAAAGGAGAAACCAAATTTCAACAAAGTGTAAAGACTGAAATAATACCGAGCATGTCCTCTAATCACAGTGGAACTGAACTGGAAATAAAGAGCACTAGAAAATCCCTAATGTGTGGAAATGAGTGACACACTTCAGCAGGACCTGGTCAGGGAAGGCATCGCAGAGAAGGGCAGAACATATTTTGGGCTGGATGGTAAGGAAAACATTGTAAACTGTTCACAATGGAATATCGCTTACGGGGAACCGTATTGCTGCAAAATCCTGTATTAGAAAAGAAGAAACGATGCCCAGATCACTTAACTAATCTGAGATAGGAAGCGAGAGTAAAAACAGCACATTGAGTAAAAGAAAGAACAACCAGTTAAATAAAAGTTATTAGAAGCAACTAAATAATAAAGGTAAGAACAAGAATTACTTAAAAGAAAACAAAGATACAATCGGGAAAATCAACAACATTGGTACTGGGAAAAATAAAAATGATTTTATTTTTTTTTTTTTTGGTAGAGACAGTTTCACTTTGTCACCCTCTGTGCCGTGGCATCACAGCTCACAGCAACCTCCAGTTCCTGGGCTTAGGCGATTCTCTTGCCTCAGTCTCCCAAGTAGCTGGGACTACAGGCGCCCACCATAAGGACTGGCTATTTTTTTTATTGCAGTTCAGCCAGGGCCAGGTTTGAACCTGCCACCCTGGGTATATGGGGCCAGCACCCTACTCACAGCTACAGGAGCTGCCCTATAAAAATGATTTTTAAAATACTCGAAAAGCTAGCACAAAGAAAAAGATAGGTCTTGTCTGGGAAGATAATGGAGATCAGGGATCTTCTGGGACGTGAATCTCTGTCCCATCCCCAGTGTCAGCATTTATAGAAAGAAGCATCGGGGTAAGCAGCTCAGGGTGTCTCCTCCTGCATTTTGTTGATTCCCTTGGCCTCTCCCTCATGGCCACAGCATGGCTGCCACACCTCCAGGCTTCACTTCTACCTATTACCTTCCTAGTGCCACTCTTGTGTCAGAAACTTGTTCTTGCTACTTTTGATGCTTCCAAAAGCCAGACACTTGTACACAGATTTTGCCAGCAAAATGCAGAGCCTCCTTGCTTCCGTAGCTTCCTTCTGACCTGACATCCCCTGAGCATAGATCTGATTGGTGAACTTACACCCCAGCTGCAATTCCTGTATTCTCTTTTACTTGATTTACTGTGTTAGTAGCTAGTCACCCCTTGGCAGTTAGTAATTCATCATAGGAAATTTTCCCTATTCGAAGAACTAGTGTGTTTCTGATTCCTGATTAGATCCTGACTAGTACACTTTCTTATTAGGGTCAGTGGCTGTCCAATTTTGGACAGGACAACATGGTATTTGCCATTTATCTCCAGTGAAAACTAGAACAAAACTATAAATGTTATTTTTGAAGATACGTAAGATTTTGTTAGATAATGGTTTGAGTCATGTGCACAGAGTTAAACAATTGAATGTAAAATGTAAGTCACATTTTATATAACATAATTTTTACTATTGAGTTATTTCCAGATTTTATGAATTGACAGATTTCCTGTTATTTTAGTAGTGTAGTAGCATATATAGTAGCATAGCATATTGATTTAAGCTTCAGGATTTCAAGTTATGTTGCTTCAAATAAATCCTTTCTCTGTAGCAGTTTAAACTTTGTCACCATATCCAGCCGCAAAAGAAACTACATTTATGATCCTATTTATTTGAAGTCCAGTAAAATGCAAAACTTTGGAGTGCTGGGGATCAGGTATCTGGGGAGAGATGGTTGGTTTTATGTTTCAACCTGATGGGCCTGTAATCCCAGCTGAATTTCAAACACTGTATGTTGCCGTGAGGGTATTCTGTACATGTGGTTAACATCTGCAATCAAGGCCTGTGGCTTGGTGGTTCATGCAGGTAATCTGAGCACTCTGGGAGCCAGAGGCAGGAGGACTGCTTGAGCTCAGGATCCGAGACCAACCTAAGAACAAGACCCTGTCTCTACTAAAAATAGAAAACTTACTTGGGAGTGGTGGTGATGACTTGCAGCCCCCACTACTTGGGAAGGAGGCTGAGGCAGGAGGATTGCTTGAACACAGGAGTTGGAGGTTGCTGTAAACTAGGTTGAGGCCATGGAACTCTAGCCTAGGAAACAGAGCGAGATTCTATCTCACACACACACTAAACAAAACATAAAACCAAAACCAAAGCAAAACAAAACAAAAATCTACAATCAATTGACTTTAAATAAATGACATGATTTTCCATTATCTGAGTGACCCTGGGCCAACCAATTGAAAGGTGGTAAGAGACGATTGAGGTTTCCCTGAGGAAGGAGTCATTTTCTCTTTGGACAGATAGTCCAGTTCTGGCCAAGAGCAGCTTCCCCACCTCCTGATGCTGCCTCACAGCCCCCACCACCCCTTGGTGTTTATGTGTTTCACTGGTTCTATATCCCAGGTGGTGCCTGCCTAACACAGGCAGAAAGGAAGGATTCACACAACTGTGAAGAGGCTCAGGGAAAATCCTGCAGTGAAGCAAATGTTCTATAACTGATTGGGGCAGTGCCCACAAAAGTTATTTTTAAAGGGTTATAAGATATTATCAGAACTTAGTTTCATCATTAGAATTGAAAAAAAAAAAAAAAAACTTGCTAGCACCAGTAATACAAAAAACATTAATTTGATATGTACATAGACCCAAATATGAAAGTTAAATTTTAAATTTTTTGAGGGGAAAATTTGGAGAATAATTTGTTCTCTCTACACACACTGTCAAAGGTGTTGAATCTAGAATATAAATAGACAATAGATCTGTGGTTCTCAAGCTTCCTAATGCCATGACCCTTTAATACTAAGGGTGTTCCCTTGTGTTGTGGTGACCCCTGTATTAAAGGTTTGCGGCATTAGGAAGGTTGAGAACCACTGCAATAGATATACAGTATAGATAGATGTATATTCTATGCTTCATAACAAGTGAAAACAACCTGGTGAAAAATGTACCCAGGATGTGGACAGACCTTTCACCAAGGAAGGCAAGCAGGTGGTGATTGTACAGAGACATAGTTGTCAACATTGGTCATGAGGGATACCAACTGAAACCTCAATGAACCCAACATCTCTTTGCCTTCTCAACAGGCTAAAAGGACTAAAGATTGAACAGCCCCACCAAGAGTCAGTGAAGATGTGAAACAAGAAGAGCTCTCCTGTTGTTGGTAACAGTGTAAAAGTATCACTTTGTTGGTTTCTTTTTTTTTTTTTTTTTTGCAGTTTTGCCAGGGCTGGGTTTGAACCCACCACCTCCTAGCATGTGGGGCCAGTGCCCTACCCCTTTGAGCCACAGGCACCACCCTGGTGGTTTCTTATAAAAGTAAATCCATGCCTTCTCTGTAACCCAAAAGTTTTAGTTCTCAGTATTTACACAAGAGTAATAAAACATAAGTCTACAAAGAAACTTTCACACAATTTTCATAGGTGTTTTATTCCTAGCAGCTCTAAATTAGAAACCACCCAAACTTCTATCAACATGAGAATGGCTAAGCATGTAAAATAGTATATTTGTACAAAAATAGAATATCCCCTGGGAGGGAAAGAAACAAACTGTGGATACATGCAACAGAATTGAAGAATCAGAAAAATATCATGTCATGTGGAAAAAAATCAGGTACAACAGAGCACATAAAATACGGTGATTTCTTCTGCAATTGAATTGTCAATGTTTCTTTGTTGGGAAACAATTGGTGTGTAATTATGGATCTATTTCTGAATTCTGTTCTTTCCTTGGCCTATACATCTATTTTTATGTCATACCACAATATAGTTTTCTTGCAAGTCTTGAAATCCAGTAATGTGATATTAACCTTGTTCTTTTAAAGACTATTTTGGCTATTCCAGGTCTTCCAGTGATACATTCTTAACTATTCCAAGCGTTGATTCCCTTTTACATAAAATTTAACAATAATCACTACTCTGTAATAAATAAATTATACAGTGAATTTTAAACTACCTTGCACAGAAATAGGAATAAATTAAATGTTGGTTTCCATCCCTTTTTCTTCTCCTCTTTTCTTCCCTCTCTGAAAGTCTGAAACTTGTACAGAAGAAAACCAGCCTTTGGTTTTGTGGTGTTCATTTAGTTACATTTAAATACAATAAAAGAAGGTAAGTAAACTAAAATAAGCATAGGAGGGGAATTTTACTGTAATGATTACTATTTTTCCACTAGTTCTTTTAATAGATCTTTATTACTGTAAGGATTCCCTAATTGTGAGATCAAAAATTTCTAATTGGCCAACTATGTGACCAGATTTACAATCAGTGTTCACATCCCTTTGCCTTCTCAAAAACACTAGGTCATCTCAGAAAGCCACGGGTACTTCAGGACCCCAGAGATGGCTCAGTACCAAACCCCTCCATGATTGTTTTACAGATCTGTTTGGCTTCCTTTCAAAACCCTTTGTATTAACCTGGACAGAGTTCAAATGCATACTGCTTAATAAAGTATCGCAAGCATGGAAAAGCAAGTATCTAATGTATTCAATACTGATATGAAGCCAGTGGATGATCTAATACATGCCCACATAAGAGAAAAACTCAATTCAAATTGGGGGAGGGGGCAGAGGGCAAGGGAAGAAAAGATGAGGGAAGGAGATTGGTGTGCTCCCTCCTAATGGCACAACGTAAGGGTATATGGCACATCTCCTGTGCCACACTTGGCATGCAGGACACAACTACAGCAGGGACTTTACCTAACAAATGCAACATTATAACCTAATCATTTGTACCCTCTCATTAATATAAAATTAAACGAAACAAAACCATGATATCAGTATTTTTAGGCAGCCTTGGTAATCCTTTTGCAGCCAAAGTTTGAGGAATTTGGGCCTGGAATCTCCTGAACTTAAGAGAAACTGGTGGCACCCAGCAGAGCAGACCAACACATCTCATAAAGGAAAGGTGAATTTTAAGCATAATTAATGCTAAAACGGAGTCCCACATAATTGTAATTCAACTTTGAAAATAGTGATGCAATATACCAAATCAGTCTCATCCTGGAATGAGTTTGAGGCTGGTTAAATAATAGTCAGACAGAGGGCTGCCTTCCTGCCCTGTCATTGTCCCCTGGATCTTCTGTGAGATCTCTTCTTGTCACCATTACCATCTGCCGAGGCCTCTGAAGGCCTCTACCCTTCAAAATTCCCTGAACTTGTTCCTGTTAGTTCTTGCTCCCGAAACCCTGCCTCAGCACTCCATCACCATCTGTAAAATTATTTTCTTTAACACCTGATTTATTTATTTATTTTTTCATTTGTTTATTTTATTTTTATGTATTTATTCATTTTACTTCAAAATATTAAAAGGATACAAATACATTTTTACATGGATTACGTGGGTCACTTTTGTAATGCCTGAGTTCTGGGAATAAGACTGCCCATCACCCAAATAGTGTTTATTGTTTTTCTTTTTTTTTCTGTCCCTTCATCTCCTCTCTCTTTTTTTATTCTTTATTAAATCATAACTGTGTACATTGATGCATTTATAGGGTACAATGTACTGACTAGACATGCAATGCAGAATGCTTACATCTACTGATTAGCATAACCATCTGCTCACTTATTTGTTGTAGTGACACATTTATACTCAATTATTAATAGTTTTGAAGAGAATCATTGCATTATGCACATTAGGTGAGATCCGCCAAATACGGTCCCTCCTCCTGGCCTCCCCTCACCCCTCCCTCCTCTTCCCTCTTACTTTCTGAACTACAGTTATGTTTTACCACTCCCTATGAATGTGTAGGTGATTATATACTGATTTCATAGTAGTATTGAGTACATTGGATACATTTTTCCCCATTCTTGACATACATTACTAAGAAGAGTATGTTCTAGCTCCATCCAGGTAAACATAAAAGACGTGCAGTCTCCATCTTTTTTTATGGCTGCATAGTATTCCATGTTGTACATGTGTTTTTTAATCCATTCGTGGGTCGATGGGCATTTGGGCTGCTTCCATGACTTGGCAAGTATGAATTGGGCTGCAATAAACATTCTGCTGCTTCTCCCTGAACAGTTGTGACCATGAGGAGTCCTGGATTTTCCAGGAGTGTTCACACTTCATACATCTGCTCCATTGTTGTGCTTTGCATAAAGCCCAGGTGTGCCGATTGTTTTTGTTTTACAACCATTTGCTTCTCTCAGTGTCTCTCTGGGGGTGCACAGTTTCCTCCCTATTGCTCCTCTGCCACTTCGATTATGTCTCTCTGGTGGTGATAACGCCTGGTCTCTGTCCCATCATTCTAGGTGGCCTTCTGGCTCTGAAGCTATCTTGAAGACAGGTCCTGGTTTGCATTAACCTTTGTGTTCTGGAAGCCCTCATCCCAGAGAAAAAGAGTGTGATATTTTTCCACAATAAATTTCAACCCCCCAAACAACTAATGTCCTCACTGTTTCACATTACACTTAGCAATGTTGGAAAATCTAAGTGGAAATTATCTTTAGCATGATGCATTCTAATGTTGGCATATGCGATCATTTAAATCGTGTCCCCCACCCTTTGTATATTGAAGTCCTTCCTGACCTTCAGTCCTCCAGAATGTGACTTTATTTGGAAATTTGGCTTGGTGCAAATGAAATTAGTTAGGTTAAGGTTAGATAATACTAGGGTTAGGGGGATCCTTAATCCCATATGACTGGTGTCTTTATAAAGGCGGAAATTTGGACACAGAAGGACACACAGAGAATGCCAGGGAGGATGTGTGCAGACAGATCCATCAAAACAGCAAGAACTGGAGGATTCTCAGCAATCCTCAGCAGCTAGGACAGTGACACAGAACAGACTGTATCTTAAAGGCTTCAGGGACAACCTTAGAATTGCATTGCAGAAAACTTGATATGAGAACTTCAAGCCTCCAGAACTGTTAGACAATATATTCTTGTTGTTTTACTCACCCAGTTTGTGCCATTTTGTTGTGGCAGCCTCAGCAAACTAATATAGTTTTCAGTCAAGGCAGACATTCACCCCTCCATGTCCCCAGACATAGACCTTTCACGCTGTAACTCTGAAACTCCTAAGGATGATTCTCACATTCCTTAGGCTGCATTTCTTAGGAGACAAGTAAGTTGATAGCTTATTAATCTTTTTTAGCAGCAAGCTTTAAATAAATATAGATTGTTCTTCTTACAGAGTCTTTTCCTCTTGGAGGACATGTTAGTGTGGACGAGCTTCCCGCCCATGTAGCAGTGTCACAGAATTCCTACTCCAGACAGCAGCAGCTTCCCCTCTTGATGAAAACTGCAATAAAGGAGAGTAGTGGGAAATTTAAACGCTTGAAGAAGAGTGTTAACATTACTCTCAAAAGGAACCACTTTCAATTATACAGCAAATTATCTTGGTAAGATGGGAGAGAGGAGATTGAAATTTTGTATTGTTTTCTTTGACTCTGATTTCTGGTTTTAAGTTTCAGCCTGATGAGGCTATAGTGTCAGCTGATATTCACACACTATGTGTTGCTGCGAAGGTATTCTGTTAACATCTACCATCAAGGCCTGAGGTGCGGTGGCTCACACAGGTGATCCTAGTATTCTGGGAGCAGGAGGCAGGAGGAACATTTGAGCTCAGGATTTTGAGAGCAACCTGAGCAAAAGCAAGACACCATCTCTACTAAAATTAGAAAAGGTAGTTGGGTGCGGTGGCCACCAACTGAGGGAGAAGTGACGTGATTCACTTTAGAGCAGTGGTTCTAAACCTCCCTAAGGCCATGACCCTTTAATATAGTTCCTCATTTGTGGTGACCCTCAACCATAAAATTATTTTTGTTGCTACTTCATAACTGTAAATTCGCTACTGTTATGAATCGTAATGTAAATTACGATTACGTAAATTACGCCTTCTCATATGAAGCAGACCCCCAAAGGGGTTGCAAATCATAAGTTGACAACCACTGCTCTAGAGTTTTAAGGCCGCTGGAGTAGGTAGCCTTATTATAGGACCAATTTAAGACTAGAACTCTTGAAAATGGAAACTGTAAGAGCAAGAAGAAAAGGTAAAAAAAATGCAATATCATTTTAAGTAAGTATTCTGGAAATCAGAACATGCAAGGGAATACACAGAGAAGAAAGACAAACCCAACAGGTGAGTGGGAAGAACCCAGAGATGAGTAACAGGGTGCTGGGGAGAAAATGAGCTGAGATGTCCATCTCAGAATCAATGCCCCTCAGGAGTAGGGGGCTGGGAGCCCCAGACCTGGGCAGTTTATGGGAAGACGAAGGGTGGGAAGTCGGGGCACATGCTGGGAGGAGCAGGCTCAGGCCTGCTAACTCCTCCATACTAGATAAAGTCTATCTATCATTAAGTTTAGCTTTCCATTAACCCTTGATTCAAAGATTCTTCAAATTTGATTACATTCATTGGCCTAAGCAAATTGGCATTATGGAAAACTTGAAATACACATGATTTTCTCTGCTTTCGTCAATTTTGTGATGACTGTTCTATTCTTTCACACAATGCGAGCCAACAGCAGAGCTAACATTTCCCTCTTTCTTGGTGGAAGCTACTGCCTGTTGAGATTACGCCGTGCCCTGGATTTCATGGTGAGGGGCAGGTTCACAGAAGAGTTTTGAAGTTGTGTTGACCTTAATTCTTTTACAGACTACTAGGCTGCAGTGAATTAAAAAAAAAAATCTCCCCCAGTAGGAGTTATATGTAGGTGGGCCTGAAAAAGTGAGGCCTTTAAATTTAAATTTGCATTAAAATAAAACTTTAAAATGGAACTTGGCTGTATTTCTAGTTTTAAAAAAAGACACCCGGCGCCGGCTGCGGGGTCGTACACAGGCAGGTAGCGACACTCAACGGAGCCGGTGCCGAGGGCCCCAGCCGCTTCCGGAGCGGCGGCGTAGCGGCCTGGGCTGGGAAGGGGCCCGCTGCCCTGGGGCAGGCAGGGACAGTGGGAGCTGCTCCAGCGCGGACCTGCGAACCGAGATGATGGCGTGATGGCGGGTTTTGCTTAAATCTCCTCTTGCAGCACCTCGGCCCCAGTGCCTGCTCGGCTCCGGCCTGAGGACAGAGGAGAGCGGGCCCCGGGCGTGGCGCGCACGCGGGCGCACGGTCTCAGGCCAGCGCGCCCAGAGAGGCGCTGCCACGCCGGCGCAGGAAACTTGGGCGAAGTTAGTTTCAAGTGACTGGCGGCTGCAGAGAGATCCAAGAAGGGAACGCAGCGGGTGCCTGGCCTGGCGCGCCGCACCAAGGCTGCGCTGCCCACGCCCGGAGAACTCCGGGACTCAGAATGAGCCGAGCCAGCATGGTCCGGGGGACAGCCAGACGCAGCGCCTCTGCGAGCCGAGACAATTTCCCCTGCGGCCAGGAGACACCAGGCTTGCTGAAGCCTCAGCCAACCTCCTTCCTCGCCTCTCTCATTCAACCGCCGGGGAGAAGGTCTCAAGAGGCAAGTGCTGGGGACACAGCTTCACCCCTCTTCCCAAACCCCGGACGATTGGGGGGTTCCCAGCGTACGGTGCCAGAGAGAAGACAACCAGTCGGTGCTGCAGTATTTGTATTTATATCCATTGCTGCGTGCAGTGCGTTCCGGTGGCGCGCCGCGACACTCCTCCGCCTCCCCTGCCTCTTCCCCCTCCAGGGCCACCTCCTCTCCTCCCCCACCTCCATCTGCTTCTGTCAAATGAGAAAGTCACCAGGGGAGCCCAAACACTCCAGCCACCGAGAGCCCCCTTTGGCACTTGGCAGCACGCGGCAGTGGGCTTCTCAGCTCAACTCAGTGGATGCACGACACAACTTTCGGGGCTGCTGTACATTTAAGAGAGAAAGAACAGAGGACGGGTTGGAGCCCTGCTGGGGAGCGGCTGTCTGCGGGAGTTCCAGAGCAAACCCAAGCGGAGAGGAAGGACCAAAAGGAAAGTTAAGGGTAAACGGCCACAGCGAAGTGGGGGCACCGCCGACAAGTTACAGTGCCCCGGAGACGATTTTCTCGAGCGCTCGGCCTGACAGTCCAGGGCGGCCCCGGGCGCGACCCGGCCCTGGGCTGGTCCCCCGGAGCCCTCCTCCCGGGCGGGAGCGACTCTGGAGCGCAAAGTGGGGCGCGGTGAGCCAAGCAGGTCTCCAAGGGCAGCCAACATTGATTTCCTCCGGGCCGAGGGCGAGGGCCCGGGCGGCGGCGGCGGCGGCGGGCTGCAGCCACAGCACAGCGAGAGCATGTCCAAGCCGGTGGATCACGTCAAGCTGCCGGTGAACGCCTTCATGGTTTGGTCGCCGGCTCAGCGGCTCAAGATGGCCCAGGAGAACCCCAAGATGCACAACTCGGAGATCAGCAAGCGCCTGGGCGCCGAGTGGAAGCTGCTCACGGAGTCGGAGAAGCGGCCGTTCATCGACGAGGCGAAGCGTCTGTGCGCCATGCACATGAAGGAGCACCCCGACTACAAGTACTGGCCGCGGCGCAAGCCCAAGACGCTGCTCAAGAAGGACAAGTTCGCCTTCCCAGTGCCCTACGGCCTGGGCGGCGTGGCCGACGCCGAGCACCCGGCGCTCAAGGCCGGCGCAGGGGTGCACGCGGGTGCGGGCGGCGGCCTGGTGCCCGAGTCCCTGCTCGTCAACCCTGAGAAGGCGGCCGCCGCCGCCGCAGCCGCCGGCAGCCCCTACTCGCTGCTAGACCTGGGCTCCAAGATGGCAGAGATCTCGTCGTCGTCGTCTGTCCTCCCGTACGTGTTGTTACTGGGCTACCCGACCGCGGGCGCCAGCGCCTTTCACAGCGCGGCGGCCGCGGCCGCTGGGGGGCACACGCACTCGCACCCCAGCCCGGGCAACCCGGGCTACATGATCCCGTGCAACTGCAGCGCGTGGCCCAGCCCCGGGTTGCAGCCGCCGCTCGCCTACATCCTGCTGCCGGGCATGCCCAAGCCTCAGATGGACCCCTAACCCCGCTGCCTACGCCGCCGCGCTATGACCCGGCAGGGTCGCCTGGCGAGGACCGGTGTGCACACGTGTACATATGTATAGGTACGAGCTCTGCGGCCTCCCTGTGCGCCCTCCCGGGACAGGGGGTTCGGGTTGTATATACATAAGATGTATAGGTGCCTGGCGGAAGCGGAGACGCCAGTCGGGGCGCGAGTGGCCTAGCGCCTGAGCAAGCGGGCTAGCGTGCGTGGGAATTTGCAGGATCATTTCAGACCCGCACAACTTGAAAGAGGGCGGTTGTATCCGGCAGCAGTTGGTGTTTGCTTTGCACTTCGGAACCTGTTTTGTTTTGACCCACAGAGGTGGAGTAACTTTTTGACACATTGGGCTTTCCAGTTTTGTTTGTTGGAAGTTTTATTGTCGGTTTTGTTTTTGTTTTTCATCAGCTCCTCCCCACCCAGCCCACCCTCTGGTCTGTTTTGCATGCATTCTGTTCAAACGTTAGGTCTGAAATGGCTCGCACGCGGGAAAAGCTGATCTCGGAGTGAGATGGCTCTGAGCAAACTTGCTCCCTATTTGTACTATTTGAACTTTGCAGATCTCTGTTCTCTCAAGCAGAACCCCCAGACCGGATCCATTTTTGACCAGTGACCGGCTCCAATCTGGCCTTTTGTATGTGAGGCGATCACTGTTTCTTTTGTTTAACACGCCATATGTAAATTATGCAAGAGCTCCTAAGATCGAGAAACGCAAACAAGAAATAAGTGTGCGATGAAAGTTGTCAATTGCATTTTTTCCCTTAAAACAGACAAAACTACGAGAAGTCTCCCTGAGTCCAGTCGCTTGGATTTATGACACGGTTTACAAAAAGGGAAAAGGCATGGTTCCTATTTTCCTCTAGGGCTGATTTCACCTTAAAATTGTAAATATGTACATGTCAGTGAAAACATTGAGTCTTGGAAGATGTGTTATTTTCATTGCCCCAAATCTGAGTCGGTTTTAGACTCAAAAACATTTTTGAGCAACTGTCAAAGTTAACTTCTAAAAATTGCGAAACTATTTCAGAATCGCAGTTTTATTGAAGATTAAATCAGACTTTTTTGTCTGAAGGGTAATTAATTATATATTTATTATTTAGCAAAAGTGAAAGACAGCACAGAATTGTCTGGACAGATGTGTCTCCTTTTCACCTAGATTTTCTCTCCCAACTTGAGCCATTCTAATGTGTTTTGGAATTCCTGCTTGGATTGGCTTACTTTTTAAATCACCTGCAATTCATTTGCAAATTATGATAAAACACATTTTAGAAGAAAGATCCTTCCTCAATTATGGCTTTTTTGTTTCTTTTAGAATGTATATATTTTGACTAATGTTTGTGAATGAAGTTGGCTAACCTGTATTTAGTTTCATTTTGGCTTTATGTAATATAAAGTTTTTAAAAATTTAAATATTGGTTTTAACCTTTATGTGTAAATGTTTTTTTTGTGTGATCTTCTAATTTAATATTAGACATCTAAGCTATATCTGTAAATTAGAATCCAACTATCACTCTGTTCATTTTTTTTTGAACAAAGAGTTTAAATAAAGCCTGAACCAGGGAAAAGAAAAAAAAAAGCTGAATGAATGCTTTCTTAGTGACTTTACTGAATGATCTCAAGGACTATGGTTGCTCTGTGAGCTTCCTGAATAGTTTGCCTACATGGGGATGTGGCAGGTGATTGATGAGCTCAGATGTTCTAGGGGTCAATAAAAACTGACCACAGAAAATAGAGATAGGTAAAAAATTTTCCAGTAAGTTTAACCAGAGGTTAACTATGGCATCTTGCTTATGCTTTCTGAGGGCTGGTTGGTAACATGAAGAGAAGATTCAGAAGTGTCGGAAATTCCCTTCATGGTGCCCTCAACCTTCCACAGGCCGAAGAACAGCCCTATGAGAGGAGTGCGGTGTTTTTCCTGTGTGTGTTACTCCCACAGGGATTATCATACTGTCTGAAGATAGAAACTGAGAGAGAAGACAGTCATCTCTATACAGTTTCCTGTTGCTGAATGACCCATTAGTCTGACCCTTGAGTTTAAACAACATGCACGTGGTGTCTTCCAGGTGGATGGAAAGTTTGGAATGGCACCGCTGAGTTTTCTGCTCAGGACCTCCAGAGCCTGAAATCTCCAAGTCAGCTTCCTGCGTTTCCATACAGAGTCATGCCACCATGCCAAGCTCACTACAGATATGGGCAGAATTTCTTTCCTTATGGTTGGAGGACTGAGTCTGTCTTTCAGAGCTGCCTGTCAGACAAGTGACACTGTGCTTCTCTAGGCCACCTCATTCATTGTCACTGGCCTTTTCCAATGTACAAGCAGTTAACAGGGCAACAATTCCTTCTCACCCTCTGATTCTCTGCCTCCATCTTCACTACCAAAGGCCGGAAGTTCTCTCACTGTTCTACGAGTCCATCTGGCGCATGCACACATGTCCCCAACTGAAAATCATCAGAGACATGTGACATGATGGTAACAGTGATGTCCACTTATATGAAGAAGTTCTGGGAATTTGGGTGGGGCACATTTGGAGGTCATTTAGAAATTCTGCCTACATTGTTCCAACCTCTGGAACAGAAGTTGGACTTAATGTCCATCCCAATGCAAAATACATCTACCCCTCCCAAAGTGTTACACCTTCAAGTATGACAGAATCAAAGGCAAAGAATGTCAAGTACATCTGAACAAGTGAAGTCCAAAGTCCACTTAAATCCTCAACATCAAGTACACCTGAGGTTCTTGAGGATATTTTGTACCCAGTGATCCCTGGGAAGTCGCCTTCCATCCATAGACCTGTGAAGCTAAAGACACATAACTGCTCCCAAATGCAGTTCTGGGACAGAGATAGGGTAATGATTATAGAGATTCCTGTTTGAAAAGTGGGAAAATTGGGAGTATAAGGAAGTCACTGACCCTACACAGTTTTGAAATTGACCTGGGCACAGTCCGGCAGGAGTTTCATGGTTACTGTAAAAGCCTGTACTAATCTTCTGTGACATCATGCTCTGCCCCTGGCTTCTTGGATCTGCACTGATTTCATGTTCTTTGAAATCATTACCTTTTCCTTTCTTCTCTCCCTCTGTTGGTCTTCCTCCTCATCCTCAAGGCAACATCCTCAGCTTCATGATTTAGGAAATGTTTCCCACCCAAATTGATCAAATATTGCCCTTTTCATGGTCTGACTGTCTTCCATGGGGTGGGGTCTGCCCTGGTTACCTCAGGCTCCTCCGTATTCTCTGTCCTGACTTGATTTCTGCCAAGCGTGACTGATTGCAACTCACCTGGGTGATTTAGGAGAAAGCTTAGGACTGCCCAGACACAACCTTCCTAACGTCCCAGGATACAACCCATATCGGTCCTCCATGTCCTCTCAAAGTGAACACTGGCCAGGTCACCCAGGAAAACTGCTGGTGTCAGTAGCTACAGAGTACATCATGACCTTCTGGAGACACCAGGAGGCAAATATAGCAGGGATTATTAATCTGTGTCCACTGGAAAGGTTATGCTATTCTTCACTCTTTCTGCTAAGTTAAATGATTCTCATACTTTACTAACTTTTCATCAAATGAAAATAGATTAAGTAATGAGTCCATTTTTACAATTTCAGTAGCTCATATTTTATTCTTGCCTTTCACATCAAAATGAATGTAGCAAGGAATAAAGCAATTTCCATGTTGTAGTGAACATGTGGGGAAAGTAGTCCTAAAGCCTGGATATGTGATATTCACATAGTGGATGAACAAAGTGATTTCTGTCCTCATAGAGACAGAAACATATGACACTGCTAGTTTCCCTCTTCTGTGCATCCTCTCCAATTCTGTAGAATGTGACGTCTGCACATCTGTAGGAAGCTGGATTCTAAGTGAGCTGAGCTCAGTGAGAGCAGTTACTGACCCCTGTGGGTAAAGCCTGTGATGGTTGCACTGGGCATCAGGGGAAGGTGCCCCGATTCCCATTGAAAGAAGCTGAGAGTTTTCTGCTCTGAAGTGATCCTGGGGGCTCGGTGGGTGGGAAATCAGTAGCTCATACCACAGGCTCCCCTGCTGATGAGAAAGCAGCTGAGCAGGAACAGGGACAGGCCTGGGTTTCACAGCCCCTGTAGGTTCAGGTCAGCTCTACCTGTACCTATCTACCTACAGTGTCCTGCAGAGAGGTTCCTGGCTGCCAGCATCCAATGGGATGGTCAGTATGGGTCCCACCCTGTGTTTTGCTTCACAGATGATACTTAGGTTATAGCACCAAGAAGCAAAGCAGGGTAGCAAAACACTGGAAACCGTTGAAGAGGGTCTGGTTGGGATCCCTAAAATGGTCAAGATTTTGCTGAGGATATGCACTGATTTCATGCACATGCACTGATTTCAACTGTGAAGAATGCATGGATGAGTTGGGTTAAAATATCAGATAATAAGGGATAATTGACTGCATTTTCTCAAGTGATGTCTTTTAGAGCCTAGACATTCTCCAAGTGTCCCAAATAAAGGCTGTGTACACCAAATGACAAAGGGAACCATTACCTCTCTTGATGTCGCCTGATTGGGAAGACTTTAAGGGAATACATACTTTGGGAAAAATCACTCTATCTTTAGGACCAAGGAATAACATGGATTGTATGGGAGGGTGATATAAGAGAAAGCAGAAGTCATCCTGGGGTAAACTACACCATATGAATGGGCTGAGATGGCAGAGCTCTAAACAAACAGCTTAGAAAAATTCCCTTTTCAAAGGAGTATTTGGTGAATGTGGACCCAGTGGCCCATGAGGCTTGACATACATCTCAACACAAATATCATCCATGGCATATCAGGATGATAGTTTAAGGTGTCAGAGACACATGTTCAAAAGTTGTAGACCAATTCTGCTTTATCCTATTTGACATGAATGTTCAGGTCCCATGAAAGCATATGTTGCACCCTCAACTGAGGTGGTTCTACCTGCTGGTCTACAGAGGTCTGGGATACTGGGGTTCTCCCCATCTCAGACTCATAGGACCTCAGTAAGTATGGAAGCAAACAATGTAACTAGGAGGCTCGGGGGTCTCTCTGTTTTGCCTGCCTGTCCCTCTCATATCAGCCTCACCTGCTGTCTCTGAACATGGCCATTGTGGAACCTCATCATCCAGACTCAGGACCTTGATCTTTCCTTGTAGTCAGGGAAACACAACATCAGGGTGACACTGTCTGGTCAGGTCAGTTCACACAGATCCATGGAGCAGTTTCAATGCACCTGCTCTTGATCCTTGTTCTGTGCAGTATGGGGAAGAAATGGCCAAACACCTAAAATCTGCCACCAGGTAGACATGTCCTCCCAACATAGATGATCACGTCTGTGACAGCTGGTAAAGAGAACATAAGGTGTACAATGAAATCCCTTAGTAACAACAGTGAAATATAATGCTTAGTGACGGTAAATAAAAACCCAAAGCAGCCCTCATAGAGGAAGGACACAGGTGGCAGGGAAATCTCAGGTGATGTAGGTGTAATGAGGAACACACAGATGCCCTTGTGAAAGAACAGGAGCCAACACAAAACTAGAATGCAGCAGACACCAAGGCAGGACAGAAGCAGATGGAAATCTAGGTGTCTGCTCCCTTAGTATTACAAACTCAGTGTGCGTCTGTCCTGTTTACAGAGCAGGAGGTGTGAAGGAAGATGCAGAGAGGAATGGTGGGAGAGATGCACATTGGACAGTACAGAGTTTCACAGTATTCAGTTCAGGAAACATCCTAAGATCTGTTTTTATGATAAGGAAATGCTGAGGTGACTACATAATAACCTGAAAGGAAACAAAACAGGTGGGGAAACTGTTTCCACATAGATATTTTCATATGTTTGAGGATGAACATAGGAAACAGGCTGAGATTTCTTGGAAAGGGCTGGGTGGTGGCATCACACAAGTTTGCACCACTTGGCATCATGGCTGCCCTGGGGTGTCCCCATCAGAAGTGACCTTTACACTGGACCACGTGACTTGTGTATCAACACAGGCCAGGTAACTGGAAGGCAGGGGCTCCTCAGTTTCCGAGACACCCCCACCTTCTAATTCTGTTATGGCAACCCCGGGCTGTTACCTGGAGGCTGGGCTCTGCCTACCTCACTTCACACAGAACGTGAGCTGGTGGTGGTAGCTTAGCTTTGAGCTGTATAAACTTGGTACAAATTTTGTTCAACAGTGAAGAGGCTCTTCATCAGATTTCCCCTAACGGTAAATTAAGAGTGACATGTTTGTCATCCCCCAGTCCTGATGAAACCTATTGGATTTCCCTAGTTTTTCACCCATCCTGTGTTTGGGTTTCTTCTCCCCAGTCCCAGGTGGTGCCTCTACGGCCCATACTCCATCATGGCCAGACCTGCCCCCCTGCGTTCAGGCAGAGGGCAGAGGTCGCCACTGGGGACCACATAAAGGAGCTGCGGGCCCAGCTGGCTGAGCGAAGGCAGCAGGTGCTGGACCAGAGAGAGCGGCTGACCATCTCGGAGCCCAATACCTTCTCCCTGGCCAATGAGCTACAGTGATACAGTAAGTCCCGGGGGGTCATGGTCCTCAGTGTCAGGGACCCCATGTCTTCTGTCTGAACAAATCGATGCTCAGTGGATTTCATTCTTCCCTTCCCTTTAAACAATTTTATCCTGAATATTTTTTTGGAAGGGACAAGTGGGTGTTTGACCTTCATTTTTTCTGAAGAGGGAAACCATGAGGCACGAGGACTTCACCCTGGTTCCACGTGAGGAGCGGGAGGGGACTCAGGTCACAATCTCAGTTATTTGTTCCCACAGCAGGCTGGGACGTGCCTGTTATTTGGAGGCACAAGTTGAACTAGTGTGTCAAATGTCCTCTCTGTACTGTGTCCAATCCCACAGTCATGAAGCGTCATTGTGGGTCTGAATTTCTGGGACTGACAGACTTCCATTTGATTCAAGCTTCTGTTGAGCCCCAGTAGGAGAGCACTGTGATAGGAGGAAGGTGGTGACAGGACATAACCCCCAGCTCTAAAGGAGCTTCCTGAGGAGTGTGTCCCAATAGACGCTGTGGATCCTGAGTGACCCCAGGGAGAGGGCCAACACTGGGGGAGGGATCCTGCCTCCTGGAACACTGGTGCTTGTGTGAGTCATTTCAAACATGCCTGTCAGGGACATGGTGTTTCCGTGCATGTCTGGAACCTCTCCCCCCACTGTGTGTCCCCTGAGCTGGGGAACCTTCAGGGACCCAGGACAGCCAGTAGGTTCAAGTGGCCCTTGCAGGTCTAAGGTAGGAGATGTGATGCTCAAGTGAGAACAGGGCCGAGGAGGAGAGCAGCAGCCCTGTGACTCAGAAGCAGGCAGGGCGCCCTTCCCCTGGTCCTCTTGGTCACTGCTAGCCTTTGTCCTGCTCGTGAAGAGAAGCTGTAGTGACTGAGGGATCTTGGGAATGAGTCACATGCACAGCAGCAGGGTCACAAGGAGTCTTGTCCTCTATGGCTAAATTTACATTATTATGCTACAGATTATTTTCAAACAAAGCACTGGTGATTTTTTTAAATGACAAGCCTTGAACAAGAAAAGTAAAAATTATAAAATGAAGAGAAGGGTTTGGGGAAAGGACAAACTGGGTTTTATCATCACCCATCCTTGTCGTCATTATATGAGGATATGAAACAACTGTAAAGTGGAAGGAGAAAACAGAACAGGGCTGAGGACCTGGGTGAGGTCATAGGATGGAGAGCAGGGGTCCTGGGAATGTCTCTGGCTCTAGTTCAAATCGTTGGTCCCCTCTGAGCCTCAGTTTCCCTCTGTTTATGCAGTGCTTTCCTAGACCCATTTCGTTGATTGTAAGGAGCATGTGAGTTAATCCTTGTGAAGTTCTCCCAGCAGGTCTATCAGGAGTGCACACTCTGAGCTCAGAGTTTGTCCCTTCTCATTTAACTCAGGCCACCATAGAGTTTGGGAATATTTGTCTGAGGTCCTTGTGGTCTAATGACTTAAAGTTTTTCACCAGTGTTTCCAGGCAAGATGATTGATCTGTGGGACACTCATGTGCTCTCTACATTCTCAGCACAAAGGACCCTTGGTCCTGCCTTCCTCAGGGCCTTTCTGGCTGTACAGGAATCACTCCTCATGCCCCAGCACTGAGTTTATATTACAGGTTGTTTAGCTTGGTCCAGTGGCCCCTGACTCAGAGTCAGGCCTTAGGGGATGTCAATTGTCCTAAATCCCAATTCAAAAATTTCAGGTGACTTCCTGTGCCTTTAAGCTTCTCTTTCCTCATGGTTTAATAGGGGTTACACATGGGGGTGTGAGGTTGAGAAATAAAGTTATATAAATTCACCCTAGCAGAACCTGGTATTGTAGAAAGTTTAGTCCTGGAGATGGACCCTATGTCCTCCCTAGTAGTGGTGACCACAGTCTCCCCACTGAGGCAGGTGTATCTGTCTTTCCTCAGAATGTGAAAAATTCAAGGGTATTCTCAAGGCTGTGCCCGGGGAGAAGGTAGATGTGGAAGAAGAAAAGCAGGCGGAGGACTCAGCTCTCACTGCCCAGCTCAGGTGAGGGGCCGAGTGCGGCTGGAAGGTGGAAAGGTGTGGAAGACCCTGAAGTGGGTGTCTCAGCTAGGACAGCTCAGAGCTCCTCTGGGCAGGGGTTGGGCAGAATGGACACAGGTGGCATGTGGTAAATGGACAGTAATAAAACAAGTGAGCAAAACAATCAGTCTAAAATTGTTGGTCAGAGAAATGTTTTCTCTTTTCAAACAATAATTATTAAGGGAAATTAACAGAACAAAAATTTAAAGAAGGCTAGTGAGCAACTCAGCAGCACTTAGTGTGGTCAAAATGTGCATTCAGAGGATGGAGACACTCCAAGCCCAGAGTTCACTCTGCGTAGTGTGTCCACGGGACCCAATTGAACTAGTACACCTTCCAGTCACACAATTAAAACTTAACAGTGTTGCGAATTTACCATCCCATTTACTCTGAGCTGCAGTCACCTCTGCACTGAATGTGGCTTCTGATTTTTTTCCCTGGAGAATATTACCTCCTTGGCCCTGTCACCTGTGTTCTTTCATGCTAGGAATCATACCCAGCTGGGCCTGGCCACAGATCTTTGTGAGGCTGTGTGTCCAGTCCAACCACGAAGGGAAAGTCCAGGACTCTCACGGGAGCACTCCCGGACACTGAGGGACTTTCCTCACATATTCTTCTCTTTCCTTGCCAGAACAGGTCCCCAAATACATGCCAGGATTGCATTTGGAATGCTTCCTGGGATGTTCCCACTGAAATCTCTGCCAGAGCCCATATAATACATTGTTCATGAGACCCTTTTAAAGTTTCCTTTTGCTCTGTCCACAGGGAAGGTCAAAAGATCACTGAGCGTCAGGCCCGAGAGCTGGCCCAGCTGAGGCAGAAATTAGAGAAGGGCAGAGAGGTGTCCTTTGTAATCAAGACCCTCCTCTGTGAAGATGATCCAGAGAACAACCAGGGGCAGGGTCTCCATTGTCTTCTGGCTGTGGGGCACATGCTGGCCGAACACCTTGCAGGCTTGCTTAGCTCAGGTCAAGCAGCCACATGCCCTCACCACTCTGAGCTGTTGTAAAGTGATTGGCTCAGAAGGCACTGCACTTCCAATGTGGCTCTTTAACCAGATGTCCACATTTGTAGGTCACTTTTGAGGTCATGACAGGATCTGGGCTGGTCAGTGGGCATAGAGGACAGAAATGGTTGTGGTGAGCTCCTATTGTCCCAACTCAGTCCTTCCTCCTGGGGCACCGTGGCCTGAGGGTGAGGACACAGCCTCCATTCTGGGTATAGAAGGAGGGTATGACAGGTCACCTTTGTAGGGGGACAGCAGTCTTGGCCTAGGAATGACAGGTTCATGCTCTGGACTGACCTGAGTGCTGTCTTTATAGCCTGGGAGGCTGTGTTAGGTATATCCTTGATGAATTTCTGAGTCCTTATCTGTAAAATTGAATCACATGTAACAGGATCACAATGTGTGGGAATGGAATATTCATGAATGCACCTCAGTGAAGACAAAGGGGGAGTATGAAGGGAGCTATGGAGTAGCAGCCAGTGCTGGGAACATTGCCTTACCTTGGAAGCTCTCCTGAGGCAATTTTTCATAGTATAGTTACAACAAGTTTGTTAATTTCTTATGGTTGAGTAGTTAATAGTGATGAGTTATTTGAAAAATGATAATTTTTATTTAATATTTAGGTCTATGATCCATCTAGATATGGACTTAGATACACACACATACAAGCATTTTTTGAGACAAAGTCTCACTCTGTCACAATGGGTAGAGTGTTCTGGTATCATACCTTACAGCAACTTCACTTCAATCACTTGGGCTTGAGCAATTCTCTTGACTCAGCCTCACAATTACCTGAAATTACAGGCATGTGCCACCACACCCAGCTATTTATTCTCTTTTTTTTGTTTGTTTGTTTGTTTGTTTTGTTATTAGATATAGGGTCTCAGTCTTGCTCTGGCTAGTCTCTGACACTTGAGCTTAAGCAATGCACTCACCTTGGCTCCAAAAGGGCTAGGATTACAGGTATGAGCCACCACCCCCATCCATGTCTCTGATCCATATTGACTTAAGTTATAAGAAAAGTGTAAATCTGTGTCTAAATTCATTTCTTACATGGGAAGGTTCCCTTGTTCCACCAGCATTTGTTGAAAAGATGAACTTTTGTTCATGAGTAGCTTTC
>NW_026515605.1:300000-391916 GCF_027406575.1 Nycticebus coucang | reverse complement strand
GCGCCAAGATGACTTCATTCCATATGCAAGGATAGCAAACAAGGCATGATAAAAACCCCGAACAAACTAGGCATAGAAAGAAAATATCTCAGAATTATAAAAGTCATATTTGGAAAACACACAACTAACATATTCAACGGAGAAAAGTTGAAAGCATTGCCCATAAGAACTGGAGTAAGACAAGGATTCCCACTATCACCACTCTTTTTTGACATAGTGCTAGAAGTCCTAGGCAAGATAAAAAAGAGGAGAATATTAAGGGTATCCAAACTGGTAAAGTGGACATCACTTTTTCCCAATGATATAATCTTGTACCTAGAAACCCCAAAGGTTCTGCCAAGAGTCGTCTGGAATTAATAAATAAATTAAGCAAAGTCTTAGGATAAGAAGCCAATATACATAAATTAATACCATTTCTATATAACAATGACAGTTAAGCCAGGAGTCAAATCAAAGACTAAGTAACATTCATAAAAACAAAAACAAAATAAAATAAGTAGGGATATACTTACACACAAGAGAGTAAAATTTCTCTAACATGGAAAACAATAAAACTCTGAACAAAAAAAGTTGCAGAGGATATAAACAAATATCCTGACTTAGTAGAAACAATAATGTTAAAATATCAATACTACCTAAAGTGATTAATAAATGCAATGCAATCTCCATCAATTTGCCAAAGTCATAATTCACAGATAAAGAAAAAAAATATTTTATACTTTGTTTGGAGCCATAAAAGAGCCTGAATCTTAAGCAAAAGAACAAATCTGTAGGACTCCCAGTGCCACACTTGCAGCCATACTATGAAACTATAGCCTTGTAGTTTAACAAAAACAGCATGGTATTTCTACAAAAATATGGAAATACACCAATGGAACAGAGGACCCAGATATAAAACCACCTACCTTCAACAAAGTTATCTTTGACAAAGCAGGCAATAACATACACTGGGGAAAAGAAGCCTTATTTAATAAATGGCTCTGGGAAAATTGGATTGTTACATGCACCAGAATGAAGTAGGACCACTAGTCCTCACCACTCAAACTCAGGATATACAAAAGATTTATGGCACAAAATCATAAGTATTCTGGAGGAAAATGTAGAAAAAGCTCTTCTAAATATGATTCTAGGCAAAGAATTTAAGAAAAAGACCCCAAAGGCAATCATGACAAAACCAAAACTGGGATTTGTTTCAGCTAAAAAGCGTCTGCACTGCTACAGACACAATTAACAGATCAAAATAGACAACCAACAGAATGGAAGAAATATTCACAAATGACACTTCCAATAAAGGACTAGTAACTAGAATTTACAAATAACTCAAGCAACCAACAGGAAAAGACAAACCATCTTAGAAACAAGTGGGCAAAAAACGTGAAAAGACAATTCTCAAAATAAGAAAAAATGGTCATTAAACATGTGAAAAAATATTCAATTTCATGACCTATTAGGGTAAAGCAAATTAAATTCACAATGACATTATCACCTTACTCCAGTTACAATGGAATTTATTAAAATTCCCAAATCAATAGGTGCTGACATGGACACAGAGAGAAAGGCATTTTTGTATGCTGTTGGTTAGAGCGCAAAATTGTAAAACTTCTATGAGAATGAGAATGACGTTTTCTCAAAGAACTAAAAGTAGACCTACAATTTGACCCAGCAGTCCCACTACTAGTTATTTTCCCCAAAAGAAGAGAAATTATTTTACCAAAAAGATACCTGCATTTGAACGATTATTGCAGCACAATTCATTATTGCCAATATGTGGAAACAAACCAAGTGCTGACAAATTCATGAGTGGACTAATTAAATGTTGTATATGTATTCCATGGAGTACTACTCAACCACAAAAAAATGATAAATTAATACCTTTTACAACAATCTGTATGGCACCAGAGACCATCCTTCTAAGTAAAATACCTCAAGAATGAAAAACAAACACCACATACAGTCACTATTAAATTGGAGCTAACTGATGAGCTCACATGTGCATAGAAGGAAGTAAAAGTATGTGGAAATCAACCAAGGGAAAGGGGTAGAGGGAAGGAGGCAAATGGACTAAGCCAACCTAGTGGGTACTATGAATACCATATGAGTGATGGGCATACCTGTAGCATCACAAAAATGATCCATGTAACATGAAATATTTTTACACCAGTAATACGTTGAAACAAAATAATCCATTCATTTTTGTGAAAATATAAAAATATCTTCTAATCTATTTTCAGTCCATAAATACCCAGATGGGTTTTAAAAAGAATGAAGAAAGGGAGGCTCCATGATGACAGACTAGAGACATTTCTTCATCAGCTGATCTCAGTCAAATTGATGAGCAGAGTCTCTAGGTGCCTCCATCTGGATTGTCCTGTCCAGAAACAACATTGCAAAGGCACAGTGAGACAGAATGGAGCACCAGGAGCAAAACGTTAAGAAGGGTGAGAGGCACGCATGAAAAGCAGATGCAAAGGACTGCAGCAACCCAGGGAGAGAGAGAGCCTGCATGTGGAATCCCTGGGGGATCAATTTTGCAGGTGATTTCCCCACACCGCACCATGGCATTCTGTAGGAGTGCACTGGGAGTTGAACTGAACTCTGGGAGGGCCTGTCCATCCATGCCTGAAGACTGATACGAAACAAGCAGGAATATAGGTCCCACAGGACGTTCAGGTGCACAGAAGCTGGCCTTTTGTTCAAGGGTTGGAGAGAGTATATTCTGCCTCTTAGGGACAAAGCCAGAGGCCTGAACCCAGGCTATCATTTTACTGCCACTGGCTGGGCAGATCTGGTCCTGGAGCCTGTTCAGTGGGAGGCCTGGCAGCCTGGTCCCCATTGCCTAGGGAGACTGACAGGGCAGGTGTGGATAATGCTAAAACCTTGAGCTGGCTGACACCCAAGGGAGCCAAGCTTGGAGAAGCCTCACAGCATCCCATTATGTTAATGCTTCTGACTCCAGCAGTTGGAGCTACCCCAGGGCTGACTTCCTTGGACACATGGGCAGAGGTGAGCAGATTATGCCTACGACACCGCTCCATCTGTGGCTGCAGGGAATTGTTTGGATGGCAGAGTCTTCCCTGCCTCCCCACCTCATAGTCTGGCATAAGCTTCAAGAATTTGCCTCTACCACCCCCACGGGGACTCATCTCTCATACAGTTAGCTACCAAGCCCAGAATAACATCAATGAATGAGGAAAACAAGACTGGATCTCTTTGGCAACTAGCTGATAACATCCCACCTCTACCACATGCAGAATACAGAGTACTGGGTTTTTTTCCCCCCCTCTTAACCAAGAAGTGCCACGTATTGTCATTAGGAAGAAAAGGTTTTTTTCTTTTTCTTTTGCTTTTCCTAATCCTGGAGCATTACTTACGGACCATGCAATACATGTATTTTTGATTTTTTTCCTTTTTTTTTAACTTTTTTGTTTTTTTCTTTTTTTAACTTTATACTATTTCTATTCTCTTCTCCAATTCTTTTTCTTTTTGTTTATTTTTCTACTTTTCTAATCTTTCTCTCATAAATCCCTTAAGTAACAATCAAGATAATGTCTCTCTTTTGAGTGTGTTTTGTGTTTGGTTTTTTGGAAGACCATTTCTCTAAGGCCTCCATGGCAGTGTTGCAGCAATGGTCTGGCTCATGGTGGCCTTCAACACCTAGATTTGGAAATCCCTGCTTTGACCTCCTGAGGAGTTGCAACAGCTGTTCCTCACTAAAGTTCATGTTTTTGTTGGTTTGTTTGTTTTTCCATATTTGATGGAAGTAGGGTCTCACTCTGGATAAGGCTGGTCAGAATCATCTAACTTTGGGTAATACACCTGCCCTAGAGCCGCCAGATCACTGATAATTGCTGTTATGCTTCACTATGCATGGCCTGTTACAATTATCATCATTAGATTTCTTCTTTTTATCTCTCATTTTCTCATTATTTTACTCTCCTTCCTTTTCATTTTTTAATCCTTGTACCAAAAGACAACTTTTTTTTTTTTTTAGAGACAGAGTCTCACTGTACCGCCCTTGGTAGAGTGCCGTGGCGTCACACGGCTCACAGCAACCTCTAACTCTTGGGCTTACGTGATTCTCTTGCCTCAGCCTCCCGAGTAGCTGGGACTACAGGCGCCCGCCACAATGCCCGGCTATTTTTTTTGTTGTTGTTGTTGCAGTTTGGCCGGGGCCAGGTTTGAACCCGCCACCCTCGGCATATGGGGCCGGCGTCCTACTCACTGAGCCACAGGCGCCGCCCAAAAGACAACTTTAATCTCAAAGCACAGAAACAAAGAGGCTTCAGGACAACTAGGAAGTGCAAAAAGTTAAGTAGGGGAAGGAAATAACAAGAAGTAACAACACATGCAGAGGATCCAACAAATAAAAATTATATCAACTTGAAAAACTAGAATAGACCAATCCTGCAAGGGATTACCAAGCTGCTGTCAAAGATGAAAAGACAAAAAGAATTTAGATTATAGATGTCCAAAGTGATGAAGAGAATTAAAGGGCAAGTGGAAAGACCCAAGAAACAATCAAAAGGCATGATGAAATTAGAAAAGAGTTCAAAGTATTGAAGGAGTCATTCAAGGAGTTTAAAATGCAACAGAAAATTTCAATAACAGCATAAACCTTGAAGAAGAAAGAATCTTAGAACTTGAAGACAAGGCTCTTGAGCTAACTCACTTACTTAATGAGGCAGAAAAGAGGAGAGTAAAGGTCAGGTGTGATGGCACACACCTGTAATCCTAGCACTCTGTGAGGCCAAGGAGGGTGGATTGCTTGAGCTCACAGGTTTGAGACCAGCCTGAGCCAGAGTGAGACCTCATCTCTAAAAATAGGCATTGTGGCGGGCGCCTGTAGTCCCAGCTACTTGGGAGGCTGAGGCAAGAGGATTGCATGAGCCCGAGAGTTTGAGGTTCCTATTAGCTATGACACCACGGCACTCTACCTCAGGTGACAAAGTGACAGTCTATCTCAAAAAACAAAACAAACAAATCCAAGAGAGTAAAAGAATAGCAATCTTAGAGAATTATGGGATTTTATAAAGTTTATAAACATACAAATTATAGGCACAGAAGACCTATTGGAGGATATCATAAATGAAAAATGTTTAAGTATTACCAAAGATTCAGAGAAAGTCCGTTGAGAAATACCAAAGCCCAGTTTATCTCAATTCAAACAGAGCATCTTCTAGACACATTGTAAAAAACTTGGCCAAAATGAAATAGAAAATTTTGAAGGCCACCAGGAATAAGCACCAGTTGACCTACAAGGACAATTCCATCAGAGTGACAGCAGATTTCTCAGCTGAAGAACAAGCTAGAATAGATAGGACTCTCATTTTCAATATACTCAAACACAACAACTCCCTGCCTAGGATTCTGTATTCTATGAAACTAAGTTCCATATTCAATGGATACATCGAATGTTTTCCTTGCAAGTAAACGTTGAAGAAATTTGCCACTATAAGACCACCTGTCCAGGAAGTATTCCAGACTAATATTACACATCGAACATAACAATGTACCACAAGAAAAGACACACAGAAATTAAAGGTCATAGCCTAACTTCCTCAATGGTACAAGTGATAAATGTAGGTGGCAACCTTCACAAAAGACAAACACAAATCCATCATAGTCAAGCCATAGTGAATGGCTTGAATTACCCACTGATGAGACACAGACCAGATGACTGGATCAAAAGCACAAGCCAACTATATGCTGTCCTCAGGTAACATATTTAACAGCTAAGGACAAAACAAGACTCAGGTTGAGGGATTAGAAATCAATATTTCAGGCAGATGGAAATCAAAAGAAAGCAGGGGTCACAATTTCAAGATACACTGGGCTTCAAACCACAAAAGGTAAGGAATGATAAAAATAAAGTACTCTATTTTCTTGTCAAGGGAACAATACCAGAAGACATCTCAATCCTAAGTCTTTATGCACCCAAATTAATTAAATGTTTCCAGATTTACAAAATGAACTCTAACAAGTCTGAACAATATAATATCCTATAACAGCATAATTTCTGGGGACTTCACACCCTATTGACAGAACTGGACAGACCCTCCAAACACAAACTGAGCAAAGAAACGATCGACTTTAACATGACTCTACAAAACATACCACCCCGATATTACCAAATACACATTCTCCTCAGTAGCTCATGAATAATTTTCCAAAACTGACCACATCCTAAGACACAAATCAAACCTCGCCTAATTTAAAAGAATAGAAATTATACCTTGTAGCTTACAGATTACTATGGAATCAAGGTCGAACTCATTTCCAACAAAACCTTTCATTCCCCAAATCATAAAAACTAAATGATCTTACGTGAAAGACAACTATTTCAAGGAGAAAACAAAGGAGAAAAATCATTAGATTTGTCTAACAAAATGATGATGAAAAACCTCTGGGATACTGAGAAAGCAGTCATAAGAGGGAAATTTATTGCATTACATGCCCACAGCCAATAATTTAAAAAGCACAAATCAACAATCTAATGCATCATTTCTAGGAACTGGAAAAGAAAGAGCTATCCAATCCCAAACCTAGCAGAAGGAAAGAACCAAAATCAGAGCAGAAGAAAATGAAATTGAGAACAAAAGAACCATTCAGGAGATTAAGAAAACAAAGAGTTGGTTCCTTAAAATAAATAAAATTGATAAAAATAAAAAAAATTGATAAAACTTTGGCTAGTCTAGAAACAGAAAAGTAAGATCTCTAATAACCACACTGAGAAATGAAAGAGGGAAAATAACAATAGATGTCGCAGAAATACAAGAGATTATCTCTGATTGCACAAAAATTGCTATGCCCAGAAATTTAACATTGTGGAGGAAATGGACTAATACCTGGAATCATACTACCTACCTAGACTTAACCAGGAAGAATTAGAACTCTTGAGCAGACCGATATCAAGCACAGTAATCGCAAAAATAAAATAGCTTCTAATAACGACAACAAAAAGTCCTGGACCAGATGATTTTACACCAGAATTTAAACAAACATTCAAAGAAGAGCTCATACCTATGCTGCAGAATCCATTCAAAAACATTGAGAAGGAAAGAACACTCCCAATTCATCCTCTGGAGCAAATATCTTCCTGATACCAAAACCATAAAAAGGACCCATTAAGAAAAACACACGCACACCCCCCAATTTCACTAATGAATACAATCCAACAATACTCAAAATCCTAGCAAATAGAATACAGGTGTGGGACGGCGCCAGCGCCCGGCGCGCTGCGGCGGGTGTCAACAGTCCCCACATCAGTCTCACCTCACCGGCTGCCGTGGTGACAACCGCTGCGGCTCCCCGGTGCCTCGCCGCCTCGGCCTCCAGCAGCCCTGCGTCGTCGCAGCCAAGTCTCCGCCTCCGTCATCCCCGGTGCCTCGCCGCCTCGGCCTCCAGCAGCCCCGCGTCGCAGCCAAGTCTCCGCCTCCGTCAGCCGCGGCGCCAGCCCGACTGCGCGCCACGTGATCGCGTCACGTGACCCAGCGCTGTGAGCTGTGCGTCTGAGACCCATCCAGCCGGCCTGACCGCGCGCGACGACCGTTCCTGGCGCACCATCCATCCCCCGCGCCACGCGCTGCCGGCCCGATAGTTTGGCCTCCTCCTCCCGGTGGACCTTCAGTTCCCGAGCCCTCCCGCGAAGCCTCAGCTGGCGGCGCCGGACCCTCCAGCCTCCGCCGCACCTCGTCCAGATAGATAGGCGGCCTGGGTCAGCGGCTGCAGTCGCTTGGCCTGCTGTAGCCGTCCGCCTCGGCCTCCCGCAGGGCCTGGCTCAGGTCGCGCAGCCGCCACACCAGGCACAGTACCGCGCGCACCGGCGCGCGCACTTCGCCTAAGCTGGGCCTGGCGTGAGTGCGCTGCAGCACCCGGCAGGCTCGTCGCGGGGTCCCGAACACCGCCTCCAGCCACTGCCGGTCGCGCAGTCTCTGGAGGACCACGTTGGCGTCGGTCCCCGGGAAGGGCCAGCACTGGGGCTGCAGTGAGCACCGCCTCCTGGCCCAGGGCCACTGTGGAGCCCCTGCTGTCCTGAGGCGCCTCGGCCGTCGGACGTGCGCGGGGACGCCGTCTTCCAGCGCCGGTCACGTGATGCGGTCACGTTGTGCGCAGTGGGGCAGGCGGCGGCTGACGGAGGCGGAGAGTTGGCCGGGACGCGGGGCTGCTGGAGGCAAAGGCGGCGAGGAACGGGGGAGCCGCAGCGGTTGTCACCACGGCAGCCGGTGAGGTGAGACTGACTAGGGGATCGTTGTCACCCGCCGCAGCGTGCTCGGGCGCTGGCGCCGTCCCACACCTGTATTCTATTTGCTAGAATTTTGAGTATTGTTGGATTGTATTCATTAGTGAAATTGTGGTGTGTGTGTGTGTGTGTTTTTCTTAATGGGTCCTTTTAACCAAATGGGTCCAAATAACCAAAGAAGTGGTTATTTGGGGTAAGTAAGTGTTACAGTCTTTCTTGATCAGAATCCATTTTATTGTTTTGTATATCACATGGGCTGTAATGTCCATTCCAACTCAAAAGTTCAAAGATTCCACGGCTAGAAAAGTCCCTGAAGGGCGGTGCCTGTGGCTCAGTGAGTAGGGCGCCGGCCCCATATGCCGAGGGTGGCGGGTTCAGGCCTAGCCCCGGCCAAACTGCAGCCAGGGTATGGCCGGGCGTTGTGGCGGGCGCCTGTAGTCCCAGCTGCTCCGGAGGCTGAGGCAAGAGAATCGCTTGAGCCCAGGAGTTGGAGGTTGCTGTGAGCCGTGTGACGCCACGGCACTCTGCCCGAGGGCGGTACAGTGAGACTCTGTCTCTACAAAAAAAAAAAAAACAAGAAAAGTCCCTGAAAAGAGAGGTCTAGAGAGACACAGTGATGTGGTGGAAGGAGTTCAGGTTCGGCAGCAGGAAGACTTGTGTGCTTATCTTGCTCTGCCATTTATCAGCTGTATGCCTTCAGCAAGTTATTGATGCTTTCCAAGCCTCTGTTTCCTCATTTCTAATGTAGAAGTAATACTATTCATATTCCGGAGTTGTAATTATTAAACAAGATAAGAATATAAAGTAGCTAACACACAGTAGATGCTTACTTGAGAGTAGTTATTATCATCTGATACAATCGCCCAACTTGAGCTAGGATGACGTATTAGAGCTGTCCACCCCTGCCTGTTCATCCTATGTCTTGTCAATATGTGGCACACTTCAGGGGAAATTCCAGATTGTGTATGTTGACGAGGGTCACAGAAGTAGCGAAAACAATCAGTGCATCACCAAATAGGTATTATCAGAAAGTGCTTTGCAGCCAAAATAAAGATGTGACTTGCCTACAGTTATAGTTAATTAGTATACCTCCAATCCAACCAAACCTTTTTTTTTCAATTTCAGATTAACATGAGGGTATAGGCGATTAGGTGACAAGGTTTGCATTTGTTAGGTAAGATCACTGTTGTAATTGTGTCTCGCACCCGGGAGATGTGCTGTGTACCCTTACATTGTGCCCATTAGGTGGGAGCACACCAATCTCCCTCCCCCCACAACTTGATTACATTGAGTTTTTCTCATGTGGGAGTGTATTTGTTCATCTACTGGCTTCATATTAGTATTGAGTACATTGATTACTTGCTTTTCCATTTCCGTGATACTTTTTAAGAAGAATGTGTTCCAACTCTATCCAGGTTAGTACAAAGGATGTAAAGTCTCCATCTTTTTTTTTTTATGGTTGAAAAGTATTCCATGGTATACATATACCACAGTTTGTTAATATATTCCTGGATTGATAGGCACTTGGATTGTTTCCACACCTTGGTGACTACAAATAAATTGAGCTGCAATAAACAATCTAGTGCAAATGTCCTTATGATAAAATGTTTTTTTTTTTTCTTCTGGGTAGATGCTTAGTGATGGGATTTCATGATCAAATAGAAAGTCTATTTTGAGTTCTTTGAGGATTCTCCATACTTCTTTCCAAAGAGGCTGTATTAGTTTGCAATCCCACCAGTATTGTAAAAGTGTTCCCTTTTTTTCCACATTTGCACCAGCTTCTGCAGTTTTGGGATTCTATGATGTGGGCTATTCTCACTGGGGTTAGGTGATGTCTTAGGAGTCCAATCAAAACTCTTGTTGGTTTAGCCACTAAATCAAACTTTACTGTTCCTAAATTGAGTATTTTTCTTTGGTCATAACCAAGGAAATTCACCAAAGTTTTGTGAGTTTAGGTGGTTGTCTAGGAAAGATGCTAAGATAAGTCAAAACAGACATCACTTTATTTTGTCAAATTCTATAACTTGTATGTCTACAACCCTCTGTAAAATAATTTTTAAATACAAAACTCTTTCAGCTGAATTAGAACTGAGAGAGATTGATTCTGATGGTAAACCCAGTTTGCCAGGCCCTCAGGGACTGACTGGAGAGATGTGAGTTCACAAGTGTTAGGTGGTGAACTGAAGGTTAGTGTATTTACACTGAAAATGATACTTCTCAAGATAAGGCACTGGCTGGCCAGTGCGTTCTGTCTGTCCCTCTTAGCAAAGGTTATATGGGTAGTCAAGTGACTATTAGTAGATTGTTTGGAAACATGGAGTTAGATGATCTCAATGGTAGATTCCAGAATTTGTGGAAGTTTCTCCATCCATCTCCTGTCAGCTGATTTGGTTGGCATCTTCTTACCCAGATAGTGTTGGTAAAGATTGCCCTGTTTCCACACTCCCTGATGTCTTCTGTTGTGTCATGTATTGATTGTCATCACTGGGACTCCGGTTCTTACTGACTTCGTTCAGGTGGACTGTGTCCAAGCATGCACCTCCTGGCTCCCTTGCAGCTCTGTGAAATTCAGTGATACGAAGGGGAGGTCTGTTGGTTAAGGAAGGTTTTTGATAAATCTTGATAGCAGGGGCTTTCAAGCAAAGACTAGGCAGGCATTTGCTTTTTTCCCTATTCATTCCCATTTCTTTTAGCTAGGAGGTGATACAGCTGTCTTGTGACCTTGAAGGTAATGACCACATGCTAAGTTTGGTGGATTAGAAGTTTAAAGGGAGCCTGGATCCTTATTTATTTTCTTAGGTAGCAATACTATCCCTTGAATAATGTGTAGACTTCTTGTATTGTAAGGAAAATTACTCCTGGTAAGTCATGTTTCTGTAGTCCTAATTGATACATTTTTCATTGAAACACACAGATGGCCCATTTAATGTTCACTTTGACATCTGTCCCAGTTCTTCTGTCTAGCTCTGAACTGTTCTGGTCCTTTCACTGAGTTGCTTTAGGTAACCTTGATGTTTCCTAAGACAGTGTATTTTCAAAATACCCCTTACATGTGCTGCTTTTTCAGGTGGTGAAGATAGTGGACTTTATGTTAACTTATCTCGTTATGCTTTGAGCAGGCAAAGTGTGCCTGACCGCCAGTTTTTGGAGTTTTTTATATGACAGTGATTTTCAACCTCTGCTCCATGGCACACTGTGAGAGGATCTTAGGTGTGCCATGAAACTTTCAAAGATCATCAATTACATTGTTTTTGAAAGAAGTTCAAGCACAGTAAATATATTCTTTTTTTTTTTTTTTTTTTTACTCTTTTACTCTTTTTGATCAGCAATTTAAGTATTCTGCGGAAGTTTAAGTATAGGTTCAAGTGTGCTGTGAGATAAAAAAGGTTGAAAAACACTGTTATATATTCACAATTTATGCTTGTTAGTTTCCCTCACTGAACTTTATTTCCTGGCACTCCTATCTCTTAAAATGCAGAGTCACCATATGTAAATCCTGTTGACATTTAAAATACCTAGATGTGTGTTCTGATGGTGAATGTGAGCTCTGCTCCAACCTTAACCTTGTTTGTTATGTCTGGCTCAGCATCCAGGACCAAATCCAAGCTTGTCATTTCTTTTGCTTGTTACATGTTGACAGAGGAAACAGACTCCCCAGTCTTACCTTCAGGAACATGTAATCTTTTAGCTTAGGCCACATTTGTGATGAATGTTGAGATATCCCATGATCACTGCTCCAGTTTTTTTCCACACTTCCTTTTCTTGCATAAACACTTCCTGCATTCTCATCCTGCAAAAAAACATTACATGTTCAGTGTTTGTGATGGAAGACTACAAGGAAATTAACTGGTGCTAGGCTTTTAGGAAAAGTGGGTTCGCATTCCCATTCTGAACACGGGTACTACCTGAAAAAAGGCAACCTGAGGACTTGTGAGTAAATGAATTACAATTACAGCCACAGTAGCAAACCCTAAAGTAGCCCTTGATAGGTGCCGGGCACTGATGTAAATGTTTTACACGTACTCATGTAATTCCACAAAAACTCATGAGGATGGTACTCTTGTCCCACGTTTAGGGGTTCAGAAACCACGTCACAGGGAGGTTAAGAGTTTTGCTCAGGATGTTAAGGCTGCTGTGCGCTAGTTCTGTCTGTCTTGCTCCGGAATCCATACATTTAACCGTGCATTTATTTTTAGAAATGACGATTATTTCAGGAATGGAAAAATAATAACTAATAAAGGTCATTTTAAGAGAGAGAAATTAAGGAGAAATACAAGCTAATTTTGTTATTTAGAATAAAGACTGCAAAATCACAACAGAAAGCTGATGTCAACAAGGCTAGAATTTCACAGGGCCGAGTCCATAATTCTTCATCTCGACCCTGTCTTCCACAAGAAGCCCAAAGATACCTGGCACACTACTGACCTGGAAAAGTTAACGTGCCTTCACAATATGATGACAATTAAAAATACAAAAAATGATAAATTTTATTCAGATGTATTTTTGACATATCAGTAATATAATTTTTATGAAGATTTCGAAGAAAATGGTAAATTTGTTTTTTTACTGATAGAACCAAGTAGGAGGAGGAGGAGAATTCAAAATTTAGGTGGAGAGGGACATTTTAAAAGATACATATAATTGTGGAAATTCATCTGTGTAATATATCCCTTTCATTGGGAAATTACTGTGTTACCAGCCTGCAGGTACAACCTGCGGAATTGAGTAATGTGGTTCACAATGAAAGTCCTTAGTGATAACCCAGAGCTTTCTGCAGTCTGTCCTCACTGCTCAAAGTCCTGATCTTAAGTGATCTCAAAACCAATGGGATAACTTGTGTACTTGCCTTTGTGGAGTTGTTTTTATTACATAGAATGTATCTTTATTACAAAAGTCACATCCTATGGAGAATGAGAGAAAAAGAACAACCGGTAAGCATCCTCTCTCCTCTTGCCTCCCAATAATTCCCCTCCTGCATGGAGGATGGGATTTAGGTCTGTATGTGATGGCAGGATTCAGGCAGCCAGGTGAGGAGTGAAGCAGTGGGTGGGGGGCTGTCAGCATCTGGTGGGGAGTGTGCCCTTGTCTCATGCTCTGTCAGGGTACAAATGTTTCCTGATTCGTCACTCTCATAGTTTATTCCAAAGTTCACCATCAATTCTAAGTGAAGATCCACTGACCTGTGATAGGAGTGAAATCAGGGAGCAGAGGACAGTCTGGCTGGGAGCTTCCTGTTGGGTTATCAGAGGGTCTGACAGTAAGCTCATGTTTTCTCTCACTAGGAGAGAAAAATTCGCCTTGTTGGACTTCAACAACTCAAATGACAGTAGCCTTTATAAACATGTAGCAAAAAAATGTAGGGAAGTTCCACATACAGATGTTTTCTTTTCTCAGGCCTAATAAACCTGATCCTTTCTCCCTTTAGCAGTCTCCGCTGGGCTGTGCGAGGCTGACGCTCAAATGAGTAAATCTGTGAGCCTGAAGGGTGGGTGAAGTAGGAAGTCATACGACTGCTTCCCTGGTGGTCTGCCCTGATGCAGGTATTAACATTTTTAGGATATTTCTCACGAATATACATGGTTTATGCTTGACTGTCACCAGAAACTGAAGCAGATACTTCAACTCCAAACAAATTGTGAAATACTTTAGACATACAGAAAACTATGATAAGTGAAGATTCAACATTGGTATCACTGATGAGTACCAGAGAGATAGTCTTCTGTATTCATTGAAATAAAGTACAGATGCAGGGGAGATCAAGCTCTTCACAATTGTTGAAATAATGCTCATTGATTTGACTTGCATCGCTCAATGATTTTTGCTTATCTAAGCAGGTCTGCCGTGTTCTGGCTTACCAGTCATTCTCAAGTGTTTCTGCAGCATAGTGAGCAACACAGAAACCCCACAAGCATCTAGGAATAGGAAACCCTGAATGAAGTGCAGGCTTGGTTGTCATCCTGTGGAAACAGTTATTAATGGAATATTATTTGGCCTTTAAAAAGAAGGAAATCTTGTCATTTGTGACAACATGGATGAGCCCGGAGGACACTAGACTACATGATTATGCTCACGTGTGGAATCAAAAAAAATTGAACTTGCATAAGTAGAGAGTAAAATTGTGGTTATCATTGGCTGGGGAAGTGTAGATCAAAAGATACAAAATCTCATTTAAATAGGAGGAATAAATTGAAGAGATCTGTTGTATAACATGGTGACTATAGTTAGTAACTGTATTTTATGCTTGGTATAAATTATTTTTTTAATTTTAAGAAGAGATGTTGGTTACTTTCATTAATTAAAGACAAATAATTTTTTTTTTATTTGGATGAATAGTCCTAGTGTTTCCCTTTGGAAATGTTTCTCAGTGAAAGAAATATTTGTAATCAGAATTTAAGGATTGTTATTGAGTATTAAGCTTTTATTTTGCCATGGTCTTAGCCTCTAAATTTTTAGTTTTACTGAACATGGAAAATTTACCTAACTTGGAAAATGATAACTTTTATTAGCTATCAGTTTGGAGAGTGGCAGGTATGCCAGGGTACTCTGGTTGCTGGCAACAGAAACCAGCTCTGGTTAACTTGTACTGATAGAATTTATTATACATTAGAAGGTGATGGGTTAGGGTTAATGTTTGGAAGGCAAGTCCAAACATTAGACTCAAAGAGGAGGTGTTTCAAAGAGGAGGGAGTGGACCACTGCTAAAGGAATCTTGGTGATAGAAACCAGTGTTCTCTCTTTTTTTTTTTTTTTTGTAGAGACAGAGTTTCACTTTATGGCCCTCGGTAGAGTGCCGTGGCCTCACACAGCTCACAGTAACCTCCAACTCATGGGCTTAAGCGATTCTCTTGCCTCAGCCTCCCAAGTAGCTGGGACTACAGGCGCCCGCCACAACGCCCGGCTATTTTCTGGTTGTTTTGCATTTTGGCCAGGGCCGGTTTGAACCCGCCACCCTTGGTATATGGGGCCGGCGCCTTACCGACTGAGCCACAGGCGCCGCCCCAGTGTTCTCTTTTTGATCCAAGTCCAGAGTTGGACATCCGTGACCCTCAGCAAGGCCTTCCCTGACCATGACCCCTGTTTTCCGAGGACCCAGTTCCCCTTTGAATACTTTATTTTTCCTCACTTCTGACATCATCATGTCTATATTTTGCTGTTTACCTTGTTCCCTTTCTGTTTTCACGAGCATTTCTAACAGTGGCTCAAAGCAGGTGATGGCAGAGGTTACTGTAAGAACACAGAGTGCAGCTCTGCACCTGTAGTTCAGTGGTTAGGGTGCCGAGATACTGCATGTAAGTACAATGCAAAGTATAAATGCCTTACAGCCGCCCAAGGCAGTGGTTTCTGTCTGTTTTGTTTGCTGCCAGTGCTGAGAATGGTGCCTGGCACTCAGAAGGAAGGTGCTTAAACATTTTTATTTAATGAATCAATGACCAAAAATAGCCATTGGGATTCCTGTCTGATATCAGTTATAGATGAAATTGTCTGAAAGTGATAGTCCAAAATAGTTAAGGTAAACAAGAGGATCATTTATAAAGATAGATTTGCTAGTACAATTTCTGAATTTTTCTTGAAGGCATAATAGTGTTTTCTAAAAAAAATCTGAAAACTGTGTTTCTACTTTCCCACCCTCCAACTTACAAAATTCTCATGTCTTCTGTGAGGCTATGCAAGACTATTTATAGTAGTTTGTTGGTTCAGCTTTACTTTAGCTATATGTCAGCATAGCCAAAAAAAGTTCTCATAGCAATTAGTGACTATAATTATTAATAGAACTATAATCACTTTTAAGTTCTTTTCCCAGAAACGTCTCTGCACCATAAATAAATTTGAAGCAATCTCAATGAATGGGTAGCTAGTTTGTATTTAAATTTTCATCTGAATGGGAATAAGTAATGGGAAGAACAGAGACCAAAATAGCTTGGCTCTTTGCTCCACAGATAGGTGATAACCTTACCGAAAACACACAAAAATGGAATGACAGGGTTAGAGGTTCCAAACTGTGGATATCAGCATGAATGTTTCCAGGAGTTGTTAATGAGAAGTGCTCAAATTTTATAAAGAAGATAGAAAAAAACTCACTCTATTCACAACATATTTGGTTACTTGAATTTATGAGCCTTTGAATCAGAGGATTTGTGGTGATGGATAGCACACAAGCTCAGGAAACAGCCTGGCTGAGTTCATTTTCAGACTTTGCATTTTTAAGGTATGTGGCTTTGGATAAGTGACCTCAACTCTGTGTGGCTCAGCTGGCTTTTGTGAGAAATTGGAGTGATGATACATGAGGTTGTTTTGAGCGTTCAGTGAGATACTGCATGTAAAGTACAATGCAAAGCCTGGCACAGAACGTAATGTCAAATATTATCATTATTGTTACATACATTTTGATGTTTTTTCTGTAAGTAAACGATCTCTATAATGACAGGATTTATAATCTTTTTTCTCTGCATTTTACAGGCTTGTGATGTTGTCGTTTTTCAAAAATATATTTTTAGAGGCTGCATAATGTTCTTTTGTATGACTGTGGCATCATTTAAAAATTTTTAACTGTTTGACATTTTAGGTGTTTTCATTTACAAACAGTATGATGAGTATCTTTGAATGTGTTTCAAAGTCTGATAAAATTATAAGTTTTGTTGTTTTTTACCCTGAATTTTTATATGCAGATCTAGTTAATTTATGAACAGGTATATCTTTGCTTCTTTGTTCTATCAGACTGCTTTTCTGTTCAGAGTCTTAATCAGATACTAGGTAAATTTTCACATAAATATTTTTCCTATCTCATATTTTAAATTGTGGATTATAATAACTCATGAGCACTGTTGATCGGCTGATCTCATTTGTTTATGTTTCTTTTCTCGTGCAGCAAGGGGTTCCCGTAGGACCACACTTGCTCTCTGTGTTCTTACAGTAAGCTCTGCTATTACCTGCTTTGTCTGAGCCGCTGTTGGAAATGCTGTTGAAACAACTGTTTGATGCACCATATGGACTGATTATTCCTACTGATTGCTGTGGTTGCCAGGCGCCTTTACTTAAGCCTTCAGGGGACCTTTGCCTCCTTCAACAGGTTTATACTCTTGCACAGAATTCTTTTTGGGATTCTATTATTTGCAAAATTGTAAAACCCAGCTGGATCAGAGTAACTGCTGACATCATGAATGTACTCTTTTGCCGAAGATACCTCTTTTGTGGTGTCAATCATAAAAGCATTTCTGTCTAATCTTGTGGCATACACACATCAGCTGTGTGTAAAGCATCTATGTTGTTATTAAAGAAAATATTAACAAGCAGAAAGGAAACACGTAGGAAATGCGAACTGGGCAGTTCTTCCTAATTGAGCTCTCAAGCTATGCTGGTCTGAGTTCTCATCTTATTTTTTCCTGAGAGCCTCTGTCTAAGAATGATGCTGTATCTCATCCTGGTGTTCTCTTTTCCTAAGTCTAGTGATGTTGAACTTCAGGAATCCTCAACAGATGATGGCCCCTCTATTCCAGACAGAAACCAAGTGACCAATACCAGTGTGATCAGCTCATACCTGGGCTGCATTCCAGCCCTGTCTGTGCTGTGCAGAGGGTCGGTGCCATACCTCTTTGCTCTGTAATTCTAAGAAATACTGTAGATTTTGTTTGGAAGATTCTAGAAGTTATGAGATCCAGTGAAATGTTCCGATACAGTCCTCAGGACTGAGCCCTTCCAGTGCGAGGGAGGAAACCAATCTCTAAATCTAATCTCTTACTTGTGAGCAGTCTGTGTTTTTATGTGCACACGTACATGCTGACGTGAGTGTAATGAACTATTCAAACTGACCCAGTTGGCTTTCCTCACTTCGCTATGTCTTCAGTGTCTTTCCTGGCCAATAAATGCAGAGCAACATCTTCACTTAGTGTTATTATACAGTGTATGGATGTACACAGATGGACTTAATCCCTCTAGTATTCAAGTTTTGGATAATATATTCAACATTGCAAGACATTTAAAAATTTATGTTCATTATTCATTTATCGATGCCCAAATACATTCATAGGATAAACTCCTAGAACTGAAATTCCCATTTCAAAATTTATTACTACATTAAGGCTATTGATAAGGCTATTGATTAAGGCCACATTGTCCTTGAAAAAGGTTACATTAGTTTACATTTTGCACAGCAGCATGTTTGCACGTACACAACAAAATTCTGGGCAATATCATTCTTTTTAGTTTTTGATATATCTGTAGTTTTTTATGAGGTATTTTATAACTTTTATTTTTACTGTATTGGTTACTGGAGAGGTTGACTACCTGTGTCTCATTACTGATTTTGTGTGCGTTTATAAATTTTCGGTTCAATCCTTTACTTACAGTTGTCATTGTTGTTTAGCTGGCCAGGGCTTGGTTCGAACCCACCAGTCTTAGTGTATGTGGCTGGCTCCCTACCCCTGAGCTACGGGTGCCAGCTGGGAATGCTATTGATTTTTACATATTTTGTATGTAGACATCTTATTGAACTCTCTGGATGTTTTCAAAAATAATATTGGGGGTTAATTTTCTATATTTTTAATAAGTTTTTTTTTTTTTTTTTTTGTAGAGACAGAGTCTCACTTTATGGCCCTCGGTAGAGTGCCGTGGCATCACACAGCTCACAGCAACCTCCAACTCCTGGGCTTAAGTGATTCTCTTGCCTCAGCCTCCCGAGTAGCTGGGACTACAGGCGCCCGCCACAACGCCCAGCTATTTTTTGGTTTGCAGTTCAGCCGGGGCCGGGTTTGAACCCGCCACCCTTGGTATATGGGGCCGGCGCCTTACGGACTGAGCCACAGGCGCCGCCCTTAATAAGTATTTTTAAGGCACAAAATGAATAGGGCAGGAGGGAGAAAAGGGCAGATTGTATACAAACCAGAAAGGGGCCACAACAACTTACTTTTACGTCTTTTTTTTTTTTTAGAGACAGAGTCTCACTTTGTCACCTTTGGTAGAGTGCTGTGGCATCACAGCTCACAGCAACCTCTAGCTCTTGGGCTTAGGCGATTCTCTTGCCTCAGTCTCCCGAGTAGCTGGGACTACAGGCGCCCACCACAACGCCTGGCTATATCTTTTTGAATAAAATCTGTTTCTAGCAGGTCATAATGGCAAGAAATTTTAGAATAGCTTAACTGGTGGAGTTAAAACCCCCACTAAGGGCTGGGTGTGGTGGCTCGCTCCCATAATCCCAATACTTGGGGAGTTCTGAGTCAGGAGGATGACATGAGCCCAGGAGTTTGAGACCAGCTTGAACAACATAGACCCCATCTCTACAAAATAAGAATTTCAAAAAAACCCTCACCCCAGCTTATTTATCTTGAAAGCGTATCTTTTGTGAATGCAGAAATGCCCTCCATTTTATGGAGAGGAATGCAAAGATGGTAGGAATACTCATTACAGACGTGGTATAACAGCGGCTCAGTTTCTGGTGATTGAGCTTTCACCATGTGTTGGCCCTATCTTTTAACTTCTAAACCCTTTGTGGAATTAACTCATTTTGGGGAGAAACTTGTGAGGGAGGTGTTAGCATTATACTGTCTTTTTGACAGTGTGAGACCATGGCTCTCACTCTGTCACTCAGGCTGGAGTGCAATGGTGCAATCATAGCTTACTGCAGCTTCGAACTCTTGGGCTCAAGGATCCTTCTGTTTCAGCCTCCTGAGTTGCTGGGAGCATTTACCACCACACTAGGATAATTGTTTTTCATTCTTTTAGAGATGAGAGTCTCATTACGTTGCCCAGGTTGATCTTGAATGCCTGGCCTCAAGTGATCCTCCCAGCTTGGCCTCCCAGAGTGCTAAGATTACAGGTGGGAGCTGCTGCTCAGCCCATATCAAATTCTTTTAAATGTTTTAAAGTTGTATTTATAATTTTTTTGGTGATTATTAGGCAGGGTTAAAAATTTAACATCCTTGAGTATTTTTGCATGATCATTAAAAAAGATACCATTTTTTGTGGGGTGGGGGGACGACAGAGCCATCTCTCACTTGAGCCCAAGAGTTTGATTTTGTGTGAGCTATGATGCCAGGGCACCTTTTGCCTCAGCCTCTCAGGTAGCTGGGACTGTAGGTTCCTTCCACAAAGCCCAGCTATTTTTAGAGACCAGGACTTGCTCTGGCTCAGGCTGATCTTGAACTTAAGAGTTCAGACAGTCCACCCACTTCTGCCTCCCAGAGTGCTAGAATTACCGGTGTGGGCAACTGCACTCGACCATAAAAAGACATCTTTTCATGGGTTCTGTTTCTATCTTTTCTAATTGGCTCCTGGTAGTCTAGTGCCTCTCATTTTTATTTGCAAATAGATTGTAGGAATAGCTTAGAGACAAGAATTGCGAGATGGTTAGATTAGATTTGAATAAGGAGGCAGTAATAGCCTTTGTCTTGTTGGATCTTAAAGAGATTTCTTTTTTGTTCGGGTCTAGGTTTGAACCTACCACCTCCAGCATATGGGGCTGGTGCCCTACTCCTTTGAGCCACAGGCGCTGCCCAAGAGATTTCAGTCTTCATTGAGAAGATTTCATTTCTTTTTCATACTTACCTTTTAAAATTTCTTTCATGCTTTTAGTTTCCCTTTTTTCCCTCTCCTCTCTTCATTATATATTTATTTTAAAGGTGATTCTTCAACTTTTCCTTGTTTTCCATCTTAATAAAACATACAATTTTGGATTAACCGTATTAAGAAAGAAAACTCTATAGATGTAGAGACTTTGTCCAAGTCATCCTATGGCAGTGGTTCCATCTCATCTTGAAGAGCTTTGATTAGTTGTATGAGGAACGTGTTTTTGGTGGCTCTGCCTGCACTGGTTCTCTGCTTGAACTTCTGAGAGTGGGACCATTTGCTCATTGCTGTCACATAACGGGTTCCTCTGGTCCTCCTTAGTCCTGTCTCACAGGCCACCAACTAGTCTTCAGACTTGGACGTCAAACCGGTTGCTGCAAGGGCACTCAGATTTCCTGGTGTATCTCTGAGATAATCCAATATACTCTTCTTCCAGTTCTATTGTTTCTGAGTTCAAGTTAAATGGATTTTCTTGTTAATTCATTGGCACAAAAATATAAACGATTTAAAGGAGGGGATAAATTCAACAGTTTGTTGGTTTTGAGCCTTGGTTAAGTTGTTCCACAAGTGAAACAAAAACAAATCAAAATTTGTGGGCGGTGCCTGTGGCTCAAAGGAGTAGGGCGCTGGCCCCATGTGCCAGAGGTGGTGGGTTCAAACCCGGCCCTGGCCAAAAACTGCATTAATAAATAAATAAATAACTTAGTATTAAGAAAAAAAAGTCAGTCTCAAAAAAAAAAAAATTGTCCTAGGATTCAGATTGAAAAGAAACACATACAAAAAAAAAAAAAAAATTTGTCCTAGGATTTAGATTGAAAAGAAACACATATCAAAATATTTCTCAGATGGTAATTGCCAACCATAACTTCAAGATTTAATTTAGAATTTTTTTAAAATTTAGAGTATGCAAAAAAGATAACAGCTTAGGAAAAAAATTGATTTTTCATATTGAAAATCCTATAAGAATAGTTGTAGAGTATCTTTTAAAAATCTGTTTTCTCTCACAGTTGACATCATTTACCTTAGTTAGCCATGGACATGGGAGCCTATAACAGCATGTCTTCTGTTATATTCCTTGCACAAGCAACATTTTAAAGCCCCGAATTCATTAGCACTTTGCTGACCAAACACACTGTATGTAGTCCCACTTAAAGAAATTCATCTGTTCTAACAATTTACATTTCCCTCTTTGCCCACACTCCTCCAGGAAACACTAACCATCCATTAGAGCTTGTCCGAGCTTGTTAGTGATTTCTGAAGACTAAAATTAGCTTATCTGTGAGCACCTTAACGCGGTGTTACATTGCAGTTACATTGACTTTGCCATTTCTGATCTTTGGAGAACAGTTTTGTGGTACCTTTTTCCATATACATGTATGAGGAAGGATACAGGGGCCAAACCAGAGCCCACTAACTTTGCTTAAATGCAGGCGTCTTCACGGCCGATACACGCATGCACATCCATGGGCAGGAATAAATCACTACATATGGTTGGCACATTTAATATAAACTTTACTTTTTTTTCTTAACAGTCACTCTTATTTAGAGAGGATTCTATAGATTTCTTCATTCTATCACCAAATATGCCAGATATTTGTAACCAAGATGGGAGGATTCAGAAAATAAGAAGATAAATAAATACATGGCATGTGTTAGGTGAGATCAATAAAGCTAGGGAGGAAAAGAAAGCAGGGAAGGCGGCCAGGGAGTGTCAGAGGTAGGGAGGTGAGGAGGAAACCCCCTTCCCTCAAGAAGAAGGTGACATATGAATAAAGATGTGAAGAGATGCAGGAGAGGGCTGTGCAGCTATGGGGGGGAAGAGTTTTCCAGGCAGAAGCACAGAGAAAACTGCTTCTATTTGAGTGACAGCAAGGGTGGACAGTGTGTCTGCATCTGGAGGGGGCAGTGGAGGAAGGGGAGGAAGTTGGGGAAGGACAGTCTCATGCACCTTTGCATGGACTTGAGTGAAAGGGAACACTTTTGAAGGATTTTGAGCCAAGAAGTGACATCATCTAATATTCTCTTTTTAAAAACATCATGGTGGTTGCTGAATTGGGAATGAACTGCTGAAAAAGGATGGGTGAGGGACGGAGGCAGAGAGACCAGGTAGGAGGCTTTTGTAACAGCATAGTTGGCAGATGATGATGAGTAGGACCAGGTGCTATCATGTGTGAACTTGTTGAAGGAGGGTTGGGTAGGGAGAGAGAGGGGAGTTAGGCTGGCTTCAAGGGTTCCAGCTTGAGCAACTTGGGGGTGTGGGGCTATTCATTGCAATGGGGAAAACTGCAAGGCAGAGGGTTAGGTGGTATATGCCATAGGAGCTCAGTTTGGGGCATGTTAAGTTTGAGGGAACTGTTGGACATGTGAAGATTTCCGGTTGGCAGTGGGATGAAAAGTCTGGAATTCTGGGGAGATACCTGAACTGGGATATAAATATGGGCATCACCTGCGTGTAAATGTGCCGAGGGGAGTGGCTGGGAGAAGGAAGTCCTGCGAATTCACTAATGCAGGAGGGAAGAAGCAGCATATGATCATGAAATATTACTGGACTGGGTGTTTGTAGGTTTCTGGGACTTTGAACAAATCTCTGTGTTTACCCTTAATTTTCTTATCTGTAGAGTCGGGGGAAGTAAACAGCCCCAGGCATCCCTTCCTGGAAGCAGGGCTCTGGTCATTTCTAAATATCAAGTCTAATGTTTGTGATTATTTGGCAGTTTTTAGTTTGTCAGTGGAGAAGGTATAATACTTTCATCTCTGTTTAGTAAGATTATTTCTGAGAGCCACTGTATAATTAATCATTTTACGGGTAATGACAGATACTATTTCTGACCCTCTTCTTTCCTTTGTTCAACACAAGTTCTGATCAAAAGTACACACATACAGGCACGCACGCACATGTGCACACACATATACAGACACGCACGCACGCACGCACTTGTGCACACAGGCACACACACATGTGCACACACAGGCACACACGCACATGTGCACACACAGAGGCATGAACGCACATGTGCACACACACATACAGACACGCATGCATGCACATGTGCACACACACAGACACGCACATGTGAACACACATAGGCACGCACGCACATGTGCACACACAGGCATGCATGCACATGCGTGCACATACACACAGGCACACACAGAGGCACGCACGCATGCACATGTGCACACACAGGCATGCACACACATGTGAACACACAGGCACCCACACACACGCACATGTGCACACACACACAAGGCACACACATGTGCACACACACACGTGCAGACAGTTGTGCATAGACCTCACAGCAGGGGAGATCCTGTCCCTTTGGTGAGAGGGGAGTCGCCTGAGTGGCTGAAGACAGTGAGTGGCAGAAATTACCCCTGGGGTTGCTTCATTCACATGGGACCAGAAACGTTCTGCTAGGTATGTGGATTTTCCTTAAACGTTCGGGAAATCAGTCACAAATCCCTAACTCCTGTTTCAGGAATCTCAGCCCCTGGATCTTACGATCTTTCCTTGCATAGGGAACCGTGTGCTGAACCTGCACAAAGCTTTTGGTTGCAGAGCGTGACCAGTCCTGGGTCCTGCCTGTGGGAGCTAATGCGCTCCATCACCAGCTGGTGGAGGGGGACTTGTTCCCAGGGGAGAGGAACGTTCACTGCCTACTGAGTCCACATGGGCACGTCTGGGTACTTCAGGAGCGTTATCCCGCTTCACTCCATCCTTTCATGCCCACGTGTAGCCCAGGACTGAGGTGCAGTCACTTAAATTCCTTGCCTTAGGTCGCATCAGCAGGATTGGTAGAGGTGGAGTTGGGAGCTAGGTGTCACACAGCTCTCCAGGGCCCCAGAGCACATGTGTGTCCTGTGACACCCACTGTGTGCTGGCCAGCAGAGCTGAGTGTGGGGGAGGTGGAGTCCACCGCGGGGCATCTGCAGGGGTCCAAGCCTGCAGCTCAGCACTGTCCTCTGGTGAGTGGAACTCTGTGTTCCCAGTGCTCAGGAGATAACTGGGCAATCTGTTATTATCCTTCAGAACATTACCAATGCTTTTTCAAATCCGCTATTAAGGTACATATTTTGCCTTCATGAGGATTTTCTGCGGATTTAATGTGTTTCCTCTCTGTCTCACAGACATGTGAGGATTATGTAGCCAGCAATCCAGGAATGACAGAGAAATCTCAAAAGCCCACTCTGAAGATATTCAGATACATGTAAAACTAGCACATTTCTGCTTTCTGTCTGTTACAGTTGAGTAAGGGTTAAAGCGGACACAGAACAGTGTTTTTTTTTTTTTTTTTTTTTGTAGAGACAGAGTCTCACTGTACCGCCCTCGGGTAGAGTGCCGTGGCGTCACACGACTCACAGCAACCTCTAACTCTTGGGCTTACGCGATTCTCTTGCCTCAGCCTCCCGAGCAGCTGGGACTACAGGCGCCCGCCACAACGCCCGGCTATTTTTTTGTTGCAATTTGGCCGGGGCTGGGTTTGAACCCGCCACCCTCGGCATATGGGGCCGGCACCCTACTCACTGAGCCACAGGTGCCGCCCCAGAACAGTGTTTTATAAAGTATCCCACACGTGTTCAAGTACTGCTGTTGTGACTGAGTCAACCCCCTTAGAATTAGATAACTTTTTATTGTTAAAATCCAGGGCATTTATTTTTCTAATTTCAATCCCTGAGGTAATAATTGCAGTTCCACTTTTTCTTGATCAGCAAACTTGATATAAAAAGAATGATTTGTTTTCCTTCATATATTAATTTTTTTCTGGTGTGCTGAGATGAGTTGAAAAAGTCTTTTTACAGTTGAGACAGATTTCCACATAGTTCTCTCTCTCTCTTTTTTATTTTTCTTAACTCAAGGGACGTAAGTTCCAGAAATATTTCCCATGAGAATGGCTTTCTGAAGCCAAGGCAAATACCCAGTGTCCCTCTAATTATTTATTTGCCACATGGGTCATTTGTCCTTCCCTGTTAACTGCCAGTTTTTGTCGTCTTCTTTATGGTAAGATTCTTAGTCTCTTGTTACCTGAGCTTATGCTTTCAGTTCCAAATATGAAGTGTTAATCTTGTCTTTGGCTTAGAGAATCCCAAGACGCCAGAAACATGCATTCATCCCTCCCCTGCTTTTTTCTTTTTCATGGTCCTCTGTGGCTATCATTTCTAAGCACAAGTTGTAAAGTTGCCAGGCTGGTTCTCTTTTTAACACTCCAGTGATTTCCATTCTTTATTTTTTGTCCAGGACAACAGTATATGCCATCTACAGCTTCATCCTTAGCATATCTACTTCTGTTTCAAGTCTACATGGAAATTTTTAGCACTTCTAAGCCTTCATAAATCCTTGCTAATAATCCCTTTGGGGAGAAGATATAAACATGTTTTTTTGTTTTTTGTTTTTTGTTTTTTTTTTTAGTATAATAAACTTTTACATCTTCTCCCTGTTAACCAAGCTTCTATCCAGAGGTTATAGTATATCAATATGATTCCTAATTAAAAAGTTTTGAAAATTAGCCCAAAGCAGAGATTTTCTCCTAAGAGTATTTTTTATTATACCCAGAAGTCATGCTAGAAGGAAATACTTTTCCCTTCTACTGATTAGAACTCATTCATATGTTTTGTCATGTTTCTTAAATTCTGTTTGGCTTTATCCTGGCCTTTCTTTCCTTTATAGGAGATTAATCCAGCAATTTTGTTACTTTGTTTTTTATTGAACATTTAACATTAAAATCTGTTTTACTGTAGTTGTAAATTTTTCATGGAAGCTATTCATTTTAGATAGTGGCTTTTCTAGGCAAAGGGGGACTCTCCTGCCTACCATCAGCATAGTAAGTCAAGCTGACATTGCATCTGAATCTTTGAATGTGCCCAAGTGACTGCCTGGCGTGTAGTACTTTATGGTCTATGAGGAATGTAGATACAGCCATAGATAAAAGGTGAACTAACATGAGAAAACCCTGTTACAGCTTCAAACACATTAAATGTCAGGTAAAATATGACAGAAATTTTCTCAAAAGTGCATAGTTGAGCTCAAAACAAATCAAAGGAAATCTTTAGATGCCAGGGGAGAGGAAGAACCCAAAGACGTGATAGTAGAAAGAATGGAAGCTAAAGAAGCCTGCAGTGGCATCTGAACCTGACATGCCTTAGGAGATGAGATTTCTAACATCAGAATCAAGGCTTCAGGCCCCTACACATGAAAGAGAAATGGATCTGAGCTCTCAGAGCAAGGGCTGAAACTGGGAGGGGGATTTCTTCATGAGTACCAGAAAAATCTCTGCCCATCAAATTTGCCACGTGACACGGAAGTAGGCTTTTTGTTCTAATTCTTGGGCAGAATAAAAGGTGACCTGAGAGAAACAAAAACCAGAGTGTTTTACACGTCGGTGGGAGCCTTCACGTGCACCACTTACCATCAGAAACCAGAACCAAGAAAGTGAGAATAGCAACACTACTATATCTAGCCCGCATTCTAGGGTGCAGTAGAGAAGCAGATACAGTATTCAAAGGCGTAATAGCAGAGCATTTGAGAAAGTCCTAGGATTGAAAATAACATTGAGTAGGATTAGTTTGGATGGTATAGGATCAAAAGAAATTACCAAGTCACAGCCATTCCTCTGCCACTGGAGAAAATAGCCTTAAGTTCTGGTGGGAAAAGATTTTTTTTTAAATTTATTATTATTTTTTTTTAGAGACAGCATTTCACTTTGTCACCCTCGGTAGAGTGCTGTGGCATCACAGCTCACAGCAACCTCCAGCTCTTGGGCTTAGGTGATTCTCCTGCGTCAGCCTCCCAAGTAGCTGGGACCACAGGTGCCCACCACAGTGCCCAGCTATTTTTTTGTTGCAATTGTCATTGCTATTTAGCAGGCCCGGGCCAGGCTTGAACCCGCCAATTTCGGTGTATGTGACCAGTACCCTACTCACTGAGCTACAGGTGCCAAGCCAGAAAAGATTTTATTTTTACTCATTTTTAATTTCTAGAGGAAGGGATTCAAAGCCTGCAGGGAAATGTATTAAAATATCTCTTAGGAATGCCATAGATCATAAGAGAATTTTGAGCTGAAAAAAATTTTGTATGTCATTGAATCTACTTCTGTGTTACAGTATATTAAACTGAGGTCCAGAGAAAGTAGTCGTGTGACTCAATGTGTCATGAGTAGGCACAGCTAAGGCTGGAACCCCAGCTTCCGGCTTAATGGTTATTTGTTTAAGAATGAATAAATAATGTGCCAGTTGAAAAATGTAAGTAATTGATTCCCATTGTATCTAGCTGTGAGGTCTGAACACAAGGTTTGAGCTCTTAATAGATGGGCTCTTGATATCCTTTGGCCTCTGGCCTTTGGCTTTCCTCTTAGCTAAAACCTTTATGTTTTTTTGTTTGTTTGTTTGTTTTTTTGATTTGCTAATTGAGCCTCTTTAAATTTCTTTCTTTCTTTTTTTTTTTTTTGTGGCAGTTCAGCTGGGGCCAGGTTTGAACCCACCACCCTCGGTATATGGGGCCGGCGCCCTACTGACTGAGCCACAGGCGCCGCCCTAAATTTCTATTCTATGGCTTTGAACAAGTGTGGTGGCTCATGCATATAATCCCAGTGCTAAGGGGATTGTGGCCAAGGTTTGAGGCCAGGAGTTTTAGACCAGCCTGGGCAACATAGTGAGACCTCGTCTCTGCAAAAAATAAAAAAAATATAGCTCACCGTGATGGTATGTGTTGGTAGTCTCACTACTTGGGTGGCTGAGACAGAAGGGTTACTTGAGCCCAAGAGGGTCAAGGGTTCAGTGAGCTATGGTCATGTCACTGCACCTGGGTGACAGAGCAACACACTGTCTCTAAATTTTTTTTAAAAAAATTACTATACTTAAAAAAATCAGCATAAAAAATAAATGGCAACATTTACTCCTGTCTCTGTGCTTTGAAGTGTTGAAGATTTAGGTTGTATCCAGATTAATAATTCCTCATATTTTCTGCTATGGCTTACTAGAACACAAAATCAGATCTTGCCTGTCCAGATTTAAATACTCTGTGAAAGGTTCCGTACCCAAAGGTAAAAATCATTCCAACGCACAAGGCGAAAGGAAAGCGGAGAGCCAATTTGTGCAATCAGAGTAGCTTTTATTCCACCTGGAGTGCAGGTGGGGCAAGATTCCTGACTAGGGAGAAATCCACACATGGGCTATGGGGGACGGGGATTTAAGCGGTTAGGGCAGCCAAGATCGGTCTGTCCATAGCTTTACCTGGGCAGGTTAGGTGGGACAGGGTTAGGGAGGCCTGGATTGGTCTGTTCTCTATTTCCTGGGAGGGACATGCTTCCCAGGAAAGGGGTCAGTAACCTGATTCTATCACTTTGGTTTTTTTTTTATTTTTTTTAGAGACTGAGTCTTATTTTATGGCCCTTGGTAGAGTGCCGTGGCATCACACAGCTCACAGCGACCTCCAACTCATGGGCTTAAGCGATTGTCTTGCTTCAGCCTCCGGAGTAGCTGGGACTACAGGTGCCTGCCACAATGCCCGGCTATTTTTTTGTTGCAGTTCGGCGGGGCTGGGTTTGAACTGGTCACCCTCGGTATATGGGGCCAGTGCTTTACCGACTGAGCCACAGCTGCTGCCCGATTCTATCACTTTGACAATCTAATTATAACATTTGTTTATAGTATGTTAATTTTATGTCTGAATGTACGTCTTATAATGTCCATGTTGAACTTGGTCTCAAGAGTATTTTGGAATTCTAGTATCTCAAGTCTATTTCATTCTGTATCACTATTGCTAAAACCTTAATTCAAATGGCTTACAATTGAGAAATGATTACCAGTGAATGACCAGGCAAGACATATGAAGAAAAGCTATTGAAGTCTTTTCCCATTAAAGGGAAATGGGAATAAATAACTCATGCATACCCATACACACAAACACAATCACAATATACCCTCGTTCACACACATACTCTCTATTTCACGCCATTCTCTTCTAAAGTGTTTGATTAGGAGACTCTCCCCACAGCATACTTGGCATCTGTACTTAATAATTAGAAGAGATAGAAGTAAGATGCAGGTTACGTAAGGCCATAAATTTTATAATTTATTTTTTACCAAAAGAAATTCATTATAACTACTAGTTGATTACATCACCATTTGGGTTAAATTGGCATATTTAATACACATTCTACCAAACTCTCTTTGTGTATTATATATACCCGTATATGTGTCCCCTAACCAGGGCCTAAAAAAATATTAGCACTGCCAAAATATAATTTGTTAAGAGCACATTGTAACTGCTTTGAGTGAAGCTGTAGAGAAAACTGAGTGTTGCTAGTGATTGAATCATATTATCTTAGTTGCCCTGAGTCCTTAAGATGTTTCGTGGCAAAGAGTACACCAAGCTGTGCATGTGGACGCAAAACCAGGTAAGGAATGACAGCCCTTCCACTTACTGTTGTGAGTTTTAGGCAGGGCAGTAGTTTAGCTTTTTCAATAATCTGCAGTAAATATGAATTCAGGATACTTTCAAGAGTTTATCTTCCTTGGGAAGCCTTTCTTGCCCTGATTTTTTTCCCCTATGGTGCTGATCTTGGAGCGGATATCTCTTTGAAGTCAGCAGGAATCTTGACACTTGAGTCACCACACAGCATGAGAAAAAGAAAGGGAGGAACCAGGCATTGGTGGGTAGTTCCCATCAGAAGGCACATTGGTAGGTGAATGCAGGGGTGGCTGTCACATTATAATGGAGTATAACATCATCTAACAAGGACAGAATGAAGGAAATACCTTTTAATAAGGCCAGAGCCCATTTCCATGTTAAAATATCATTTTTCCTGTTAGGAAAGATAGAATTAAGAACAAAAAGCAAAAGGCATTTTCTGAGACTATTTTTTTCATCTTTCTGTGAATGTTAGACAATACTTATAGTGTTGCTCAGCATCCTCATGTTTAAACAGTATAATGATTTAAAAAATAATTTTCTGACTTTTGAATATAAACAGGTCTATAAATGGGTTTTTAGTGAATATCTCCTTAATCTTTTATATGGGAAAGAGACTATTTGAAGTCTCCATTTACTTAATATGGGTTTATACATTTGGGGTCATTTCCAGTGACATATTTCAAGACCCCAGAGACTTTCTTACAGTATCGTATTTACTGAGAGGGAGAGAGAGAGGATTTAAATTAAGGTTTAAAGCAAGGTTTATATAATGCATCAGGAGGAATGTAGATTAGTTGGAAATTGAAAATGAAAGTTGTGAACTAATGATTAAGTACCAAAAATATAACATTTTAAAATCAATTCAAGAAACAAATATTTTAAATAAATTCATTTCAAATGAATATTGTACAGTGTATCTGCGAAGTCAACACTCGTAGAGAGTGGTATGTGGCATGTAGCCGAAATACTGTCATTTTCCTGTTTCCTGACTTAGGAAAATGAAGGGCGAGGTGAAGAATCAGACTTCAGGCTCTCACTGATTCTTGTGCTCTCCCCTTCTTGCCTTAAGGTTCACCAAATAATTAACAAACAAAATCAAAACAAAATGGAACAAAGACAAAACCACTGGCTTTAAACAAACCCTAAAAAGCAGTACGTATCAATAGTACATAGCCTAAATTATCTTGGGGGGACTAACTTGGCAAGTGTCATAATGAAAAGATGTTTGCCTTCTCAAATAAGAACTGATATCTGAATATAAGTCCATTAGATTTTTATTTCATTTTAATTTTTTTATTATACTTCTAGACATGATCACAGCTCACTGCAACCTAAAACTCCTGGGCTCAAGGGATCCTTCCACCTTAGCCTCCCTAGTAGCTATGACTACAGGTTCATGCCACCAGGCTGGGCTAATTTTTTTTAATTTTTGTAGGGATGAAGTCTTACTGTGTTCCCTGGGCTGGTCTGGAACTCCTGGCCTCCAGAGGTCCTCTTGCCTTGGCCTCCCAGAGTGCTGGGATTACAGGTGTGAGCCACCCAACCAGCCACCATTAGACTTTTAAATTTAGGGGCTCAAAAGTGAAGGAAAGCATAGAAATAAATGATTATAAGAGTTAATTCGTGTATACACAAATGACATAGTGAAAATATTTTCATGGCAAGGGATGTTGGAAGATTTGATAAGAAAAGTTTAGGCTCACTCAACTGCATTGAATCATGGAATGTTAGACTGAAAGAAGATCTCCTTAAAGCATATGTCTATAGAAAAAATTGAGATGAACATAACTCCCACCTAGCTAAGTGTGTTTTATTAGGACTACGATCTGGTGATAGGTGCAGTATCCAAAGTAGTCATTACATAATGACAATTATAAGACTTAAAGAACATGGTACTTATTTCCCTTCAAAATATCATGCTTATTGTCTTTTAATTATCTCCTCCTATTTTTGTTCACATGTAATTCAAAGGCAATATGAATATGTTATTTGTTTGTAATTAAATGTACTAAACTGTTAACAACTTACAAACTGGTTAGTGCAAATAGTGTCAGATTTCTAGTAAAGCTAATTGCTGGTAAACTTGAGGGAGGACTGGGAAACCTATTGATTTTTTTTAAAAAGCAAAAAAAAGCAATTATAATGACAAAGCACTGAGATCTTTTTATGCTGAATTGCATTTCAGTGTTATTTATACAAATCTTATTTTCAGTAGTGTGTCAGTAGTCTTTTTAAATACAGAAAGGGGCATAAATTATCATGGCATTATCCAATGTAGGAAGGGAAATGTCTTCATGAAAACTGACCTTTAAGAGCCAAAGTTATGTGTTAAAAAAAAATAGAAAATATTCAGAATGTTCTTCTGATAGTAGATGGCACTAGGAAATATATTTAGATAACTAAAGTGGATGTTAAAATCACTTAGTAATATTGATTGATGCCTGAAATGTTTTCTATTTATCTTAAGTTTATATGTTTGCATAAATATGGGCAAACTCTCAGGAGCCACTTTAAAAATCGTATCTATATTTAGTGTTTAATATGCCTTTTTGATATTAATATGGCTGATTTTCTCATCTTAGTGTATCATGAATTATTTATCATGGATTAATTTATTAGTAGATTTACTTCTATATTAATATATTTCTTGGAATTTATTTTAGGATATAGTATATTTTACAGAATCTCATTCAATTATAATATTAATTATTATAAATTTGACTATTCTAGAGAATATGTACAATGGTCTGAATGTTTGTATCCCCCTAAAATTCATATATTGAAATCCTAATCCCCAAGGTCATTGTATTGGGAGATGGGGGCCTTTGGGATGTGATTAGGTCATAATGATAGATCTCTCATGTATGAGATTAGTGTCCTTGTAAAAGTGACTCCACAGAGCTAGCTAACCTTTCTACCATGCGAGGATACACCAAGAAGGTCCCATCTAGGAACCAAGAAACAGGTCTCCATTGGACACTGAAGCTGCCAGAGCCTTGATCTTGAACTTTCCAGCCTCCAGGACTGTGAGAAATGAATTTCTATTGTTTTTGAAGTACCCTGCTTGTGGTATTTTGTTACAATAACCTGGAATAGACTAACATGGTTTCCTTTAAGATACATATGCTAAAACTTTATATGAGTTGCCTTATTTTGTATTTTGCCACAAAAGTATGAATTCAGTCCACTGAACTTAATGATTATAATGGTTATGGGCATTAGAAGCACTAAGCATTAATGCTGGTAGACATCCTGGTTGATGCCTTTGTATGTCTGTTCTGAATTTGCTTTACTGGAGAAAAAGTAGTTATTCATCTGATGAAAATTATATTTTATACTTATCGTTTGTTGTTGTTTTGATAATACACAGAAATTAGTTTATTTTGAAAGAGGAAAAAGGTCATTTCATGCTAAAAATCTTTGTTAATGTGAAAAGGTTATAAATTTCAGAGGACCAAGTGCCATTGCTACTATAACTCTCTAAAGTATCATTGACATTGTAAGATGTAACTTTTCATAATAAATAACATATGATAATTTCTCATGTCAATATACTGCATGCACCAGAGTCAAATTGCAGCCGTACTGGAAAAATACAATTTTTATATTTTACAAATGGAATATTTCTTTCGTGGCACACAATGTTTTACTACGTCACTACATTCATTGGCTGGGCCTGCTGTAACAAGGCATTATAAACTGGATTGCTTAAAACCCAGAATTGATTGTCTCCCAGCTCTGGAGGCTAGATGTCCAAAATCCCGGGGCAGGTTTGATCCCTTCTGAGGGCTGTGAGAGCATGATCTGTTCCAGGCCTCTCTCCTTGCCTGGTGGATGCCTGTCTTTTCCATGTTTGTTCATATCGAATTCCTTCCACACATGTCTATCTCTGTGTTCAGATTTTCCCTTTTTTTAAGGATACCAGATTTACTTTTACTTTATTACCCTTGAAAAGACCCTATCTCCAGGTAACATTACATTTTGAAACATTGGGTTTAGGACTTCAACATCCAAATTTTGGGGAAGACCCCACAGTTCAACCCATAGTAGTTAACCATTGTTTAGTATATGATGCCCAAAGGTATTTCCTTGCTACATACAGTTAAAGGAACTGAATATGTTGTAAGATATAATGAATCACAGTTAATTTCCTTGAGATTTCTAAATGATAGAGGATATGTAAGAATAAAATTTTATGGCTAGTATTGAATTTTTAAATGCCAACGTTAGTTTTAAACTGCCTGAGAGGACTTGGAATGGTTTGATTCATTTGCAGGGAGATTATTCTATCGCCATAGCTAGTGTTTAGAAGATTTACTAGACCAACATGCAAGCACTAATACTTTGTATTAACTAAAATGACTTTGGCAGACCACTTAACATTTGTCTAGGGGAATTCATGAAAGCCAGATTTTTAGTAAGCCTCTACAAATCATCATAGATGAAAGGCAATCACATCACACAAGCACTTACTTTTGTTTATCATGAATGTTTGTTGCCTCTGAGATAAATGTGTTGAGAATTTTATCCAAAGCTTAATGCATTAGAATCATATTTTCCTCTAACATACAGATCACTATAGATTCCATAAGCAGAATTCTAAGAAATATATATTAATTCTGTTGTTATTCAGTTGTAAGACATACTGGATTGTAATAATTTCAAGAGACTAGAAGCACTAGCATTAAATATTAAACATTTAAATGAGGAAGTACTGATTAATTCATAATATTCTGAGCAGCTCATGAATGTTTAATACTCATATCTTGCCTTGATTGGACATTATTTAACTGAAGCCATGGTCACTGTAGAACTGCTTAGTTACTATTTTTAATTGCAGGTTCACTTTACAAAATGACTAATTTTACTTTAAGTAAATATGATTTTGAATTTCCCACCACTTTCTATTCACTGTTTCATAAGCTAGAACAGAATGAAAATTACAGGTTAACAATAACTGTTAACATTTAAACTATAATTAGCTTTAAAGGTAATGGTTGAGATTAAATTTGTGTCGTAAATAAACTGTAAGTACCTGAGTGGTGACTGTACATTGATTTTAATGTTTAGGTGGTCTGTAGATATGACTCAACCCTATTATGTGCTCAGCCCTGGGGAAACAGCAGCAGTGAACAAGGCATCTCAGTGCTTCGTGAAGCTTAGGAGGGATTTAGAGACTGAACAAGTAATTACAGTCATGAATCACTTGGTGAGGGGGATATGTTCCGAGAAATTCATCATTAGGCAATTTTGTCATTGTGTACACACCTAATAGAGTGTAGTGTCCTTATACACAGTAGGTGTCCTTACTGCTCCCAGGCTGCAAACCTGTAGAGCATGTTACCATGTTACACAGTGGTGTTTGTGTATCTAAACCTAGCTTAACTTAGATAAGGTACAGTCAAAAGACAGAATTATTATCTATGTCACCTGTCATATATGCACTCCGTCACTGACTACAACATCATTGTATGGCATGTAACTGTACTCAAATAATTACTTAATTACAATACAGTAAGTGTTAAGCAGGAAAAGTGTGAGATTTTGTGAGAACATTTGATGGAATTTGTAATCTGATCAGAGGGGTTAGGGAAAGCTTTATTGAGGGAACACAGTTATGATGTGGCTCATAAGCAGTGACAGCACAAGCAGAGGGGCTGGAAGGAGGAGCTTCTCTGCAGAGAGGACCATCCACCTTAAGGACCATCAGTCTTTGGAGGGGAGGACACTGAACCCAGTTTAAAGTCCAAACTAGTATTACAGATGAGAATTGGTTTTCTTTAGAGATCGAATTGGTTTTCTTTAGAGATCAGGATTAGCTGTTGGGGAATATGTCTGGGAGGCCTAGAGAACCAGAAGCGTGATCTCAGTTTGTGATAACTGACTTCCTTAATTTTGGTCAACTTTTGTTGTACTTAATTCTCTGGTGGGCTGGTGGAGTTAGTTCTCAGGTACATATTCTCCCAGAATTTGCACGTCTTCACTTGAATGTGGCCTCAAGAAGTTCTCGTTAAATTTCCATTGTTGTACCACTAACCATCTCTGTGACTTCCTTTTCATTAAATCTCAAGCACAAGGCTTTACATTGCTGTTCTAACTGGCTGATGGTCAGGATGGAAATGTTTTTCTGGCTCAAGACAGCTGTCACAATTTTAATCCAATTGTGTCCCATCTTATCTCCACCTTGATATCCACCGCTCTTGCATCCATATGACCGAGGCTAAACCTACCTTCTTTGGATGAAGAGCGTAGCTTTTCTCTTTTGAGAAGGAAAACTAGAATTGCAATGATATGATTTAGTTCTTCTTTTCCTATCCCATATTATGTATTGTGTTCAGTTTAGGAGAAAGTCATTGTTGTCAATAAATCATATTATGTGTACAGTTACTACCGACCAAGTCTTCACAGTGACATTGAAAAATGTAAATATGTTTCCTTGAGTTTTGATTCTTGAAACAGTCCTCCTTCCCAATTCTGTTAATTAAGAGACAAACCAGTGGTTCTCCAACTTTAGCGCTTTTAAGAATTATTTGGTATATTTATTAAACAAGCAGTCTCTCTAGGTCTCTCTCTGTAGGTTTTCCTTCTGCCACTCCCCGTATCCTGCCTGGAAATTCTGTTTCTTAGATGTTTGGTTGGGGTTGAAAATCTGCATTACTACTAAGTCCTCGAAGTGGTTTCTACACAGGTTGTATTCTGTAGACTGCATTTGGGAATCATTGAGTTAAGAAATGTGTCTCTCGTTCAACTAAGTGAAACAGGTGAGGCAAACAAAGACAAATACCACACCATCCGATTTATGTGGGGGCTCCAGGAGAGTAGAACTCTAGAAAAGGAGGGTAGAGTGGTGGTTTCCAGGGACTGGGTGGGGACGGAGGAGTGGGAGAGATGTTGGTTAAGGATACAAAATTCCAGTTAGGAGAAAGAAATTCCGGAAATCTATTCTATGGCATGGTGACTGTTAATAATAATGTTTTGCAGGCTTGAAAATTACAAAGATAGTAGATCTTAAATGTTCTTACCACATATGAAACAATGGGGTCTGAGGTGATGGATATGTGAATAAAAGAAAAAGAAACATGTCTCTTATTGTTGCAGGCATAAATTTAGTCTTTGCTTTTGAAAATAGCAAAGCATATAAGCTTAGCATATTTTTGTAAAGTAATATAATAAATATAATGATATATATAAACTATTAAATTGTATAATATAATAAATATGGAAATAAATATAATAAATTGTATAAATATACAATATAATAAATTATATTTTTAACCTTAACTATGCTATTTGAGTAAAATACTTCAATGTTAGTGATCGTATATTTATTGCCATATAAGTATATATAATTATTATGTAATAATATACTGATCATATAATATTTTAAAATTATTATGTCCACAAATCGCTTTACTTAAAGAGATTTTGCTACCTGGAAAGTTGTCTCTTTTTCTTCCAGTGGTCTAAAGTTCTGCAGATCCCTAAAACAATCTGATGGTGTCATCAGTAGACTCATAGCCTGATTTATAATTTTTAGTTTTAAAGAAGTCAGAAGTTCTTTGATTACCAGAGAAGTAGTTGACAAATATCCTTTGGTTAAATGTTATAGTTATATATATACCTGGAATAAAATGTTGACATCAGAGATTTCTAGATAAAAGTGTTTCAAGTGATTTTATCTTTTTTCTAAAACATTACATTTTTTTTCAAAATTTTAAAATGAGTAGGCATTACCTTTACAATCAGAAAAATGTAATTTAGTTTCAATAATTGAAAAATAATTCCCATTTGGCTAGGTGTGGTTGGAGAAAGATATTAAAAATAATCAATAAAATCAAATGAAAATAAAATGATTTATCCTTCATGCATCTTTCTTACTAGATTATAGGTTATTTTAGGGCAAGAAATATAACTTGTTGTGCTCTGGGCTTAAAACAACATCTTATACATATGTTGGTCCATAGTAAATATTTATTGGCTTTAACATAAATTTATGTATTCATTCAAAGAACATTTTGAGCAACCAGAAATAGGTTCTCAAATATTATACAGTTACCACAACAGATAACATGCAGTCCTTGTTATCACATAACTCATAATTGTATAGGGAACATCTGAGAAAAACATGGGCAGTTTTTATGGATGACATCTTATTAATATATTAATAAGTGCCAGTGAGTTTCACAGTGTAAATAAGTGTGAATAAAAACAAAGAAATCAGCTCTCGTTGGGAGTTTGACTGAAGGGGAAAAAGCCAGTGTCTTTTAAAAGGAAGAAAATAGCTTGAATTCTTCTATGCCTTTTGGACAATCTTGACAACCTGCGTTTGTCTTCATAAGCTCCAGTTTGTCTAAAAACATTTTACCTACCACTTAGAGGAAACCCAGGAGGGTCTGGGATTTATGATCAGAGTAAGTGTAGTAGAAACTTCAGTACATCTTCTTTTTTTTTCAGCTGTTAGGACACTCACTGAAGGTGAGAGTTATGAAAGTCCGATCTCTTCTGAGGGAATAGTATGTCCTAGACAAATTGTACCAGTCTAGTTTTGGCCTGGTGGTGTGAGAGAAGGAAGGGAAGGGGAGGTGCCCAAGGCAGGTAATACCATTGAGGGAGGAAGATTTGGATTTTGAATGTTTATTGAGTAGTAGCTAACCTCAATGCATTCTTGACCTTTGGAAGTAGAAGTTATTATTAATTTACAGTGAAGTTGCCAGGCTCGGGTTGAATCCAAAATGTCCTTCAAAGTGTTAGATAATAGGCAAAGCTTAGTAAAGGAAGGAAATGGTACCTACAGCTGATAGCCTATGAATTTACTTCATCAACAAAATCAACTGTGGAAATTTTTGGTTTCTGTATTTCTTCTATGAATCTGTTATCTAATGCATCACCCACGCAGCTACCTCCAAATGAAGCGATTTCATTGAATCTGGAGGCAAATGAAGGCAATTTGCCTGTCTTTAAGGTTTCAGATATGCTTGTCTTTTCAGGGATCAGATGGGAAGTTTATGCCTCAGGAAGCTCCAATGCTGTTCCAGGAACTCTGTGGGGTGCTGTGAGGAATGAGAGGTGCCAGTGTGGAAATTATGGCAGCTGCTGGTCAGCAGAGGCAGTTGTGGGGCATGGGGGTTGGTACTGTAGTATGGTAGTCCCTCTAAATTTTTAGTGATTGCTTGCAATAACCTCATTCTCAATAAGAATTTAAATCCTATTCAATGGTAATTTTAATAACAAATCTAACAGTTTGAGCACAAGTACCAGAAATTATTCTAAAAATTTTATATATATCATCTAATTTAATTCTTAAATCATGGTAGTCCCAGTTGACCTTCTTTAGAAACTCAAAGAGGTCATATAGCCCCAGACAACCCAACCAGTAAGTAGTGAAGCTGTGTGTCTGTTCTCAAGATAGGCCTTCTTCCGACCTGAGTTATATGGGTTACCAAGGCAAGTGCTGGGGAGATTCACATTTATTTTGTCCATATTTCTCTCCATTTGTTTGGATTGGGCATATGTATGAAATACTATAAATCAACCTTTAACCAAGTGCCCTATTGATGTATGTCATGGATATAGAAAAATAGCAAGTAGCTTAAGCGTATAGCTTGTTGAATTTTCACAAGCTAAACAGATCTATATAACCTTCACCCACACCAACAGCAACAACATTTATAAAGCAACATTTGTGAATATACTTTTAAACAAAATTGGATCCTACTGTAACAAGAGTTTAGCCTCCTACTTTTTCCATTTAACATTTTGTTGTCAAATATTTCCAGTGTTAATGCACATTATTCAAAAAGCGAGCTTTTTAATGGCTGCATGATAGATGTTCACATGGGTGTATAATAATTTATTTAATGATTCTTTGGATATTGAACATTTAGGCTACTCTAGTTTTTCGACATTGTAAATAGCAGTTTATAGTATTGACCATAAATATTGGGTTGTATCTTTGATTATTTCCTTAGGATACAGTTCTAGAATTACTGTAGTAATTGTAATTACTAGATCAAATAGCATGAATATCTTAATGCTCTTGACACATATAGAGAAATTATCCCACAGAATGGTTACACCAAGCGACCAGTGTTCACGGGTGCTCCTATTCCAATACTGAATCTTCTCCTCACGTGGGAATGGTGAGGATGTCTGTGTTTGTTTTTGCCTTTTTAACAGAAAGTAATTACTGTCTGAGTACTGTTTGGGTTTTATCAGTGAGGTTAATATGTTTTCATATGTTTATTGGACATGTTACTGTATTTTCTATACTTTATATATAGAAAATATATACAAGATTATTCATTACTTATTCTTAGTTTCTTTGGTAGATAAAAGCTTATTGGACAGAGATCCAGGCTTCATAAATCTTTAGGAGAGAGGCTGAGGTGGGGCAATCACTTGAAGCCAGAGTTTAAGACCAGACTGAGCAAGAGCAAGACCGTAGCTTTACAAAAGAATGGAAAAATTAACTGGATGTGGGGCATGTGCCGATAATCCTAGCTACTCAGGAGGCTGAGGCATAAGGCTTGCTTAAGCCCAGGAATTTGAGGAGGCTGTGAACTATGATGATGCCACTGCACTGTAGCCTGGGCAATAGAGTGAGACCCTGTCTTAAAAAGAAAAAAAAATTAGAAGAATCTCTTATGTAGCTCCTAAAGTCATAGGAAAGTAATGGAATAACTTTCCCCTTCATGATCCCCTTTTCAAAGCGTCCATATAACTATTTTAGAGAAAGGTATGTGTCCACTTCCAAAAACTGCTCTAGAAAGATGTGTATGACAAGTGAGTCTTAAATGGTATGTTAACTTAAAAGCCATTTTATACTGTTGCCTTGCAAGTGCCTGTGGTCTTATATGGTAACTCACTTCTTCAATAGTCTCAGACTACTGTTCCTATATTAAAGAAGGCAATATGTATTTGAATAAGTGAAACAGCATATTTAGGTAATTTGGTTATGATTACTAATTTGGACATCCCTATTTATAATATTCCTTATTTGTAGAAAAAGATTGGACTAGGTTTTAGATCACTTTTTACCTTTTGAGACATATGAATTTGAAATTTAAGGATTATTGTAAACAAAATTAGAATGAAAATGATACACATCAAAGGGTAATTAGTTGACTATTCAGTACGTGGAAACATTTTGATATTAAGGTTGTCTTTAGGCTTTAAAGGTATATTCAATTTTAAAAACATTTGGGAAACATAGAATATAGGAAGATTTAATAATTTCAGGAGCTAAGGTTTTACTAAAGTAACTTTTACATGAGGGGAATGGAAATTTAATAAAATAAAGAAGAATTTATTCAGAGAAGTAAGAGTTAGTGAAAATAGGGCAGGTGGTCTGTTGCTGTGTGTATCTTCATTTACCTCTGGTTCCGTCCCGAGCCTCATTACTGAGATGAGGCTGCCAGAACTGGCAGATTGTGCCATCTCTTATGTAATGGTGACCAACAACCTGTAGTTCTGAGCCTATTAAGATGAGGCTGTTTTAATACATGTGTTTTAATCTCTGTTAGAATTCTGATCTCCAGATGTTATACGCATTAAGCTATCCTTTCCTCTTTTATAAGTAAATTCACCGGAATATTTTCTATACTTGAGAGCACTTGGATGCTATCTCTGAGCTTTACCTTTTAGTATTGTTTGCTATACAATTTGATGTCAACTAAATTCAGTCCCCCTCTATCATTCCATAAGCAACTTTTTCCTATGTAATAAAGGCATAGATTATTTTTACATTTGGAAGAGACCTTAGCGATCATACCATCCTTTAGATCTTCAAATCCACGTGCCTTCTAGAACAAACAATAACTATGTGACGTTATTCGGGCTAGGGATGTGATGGTGTCTGCGCAGACTGCCACAATAAACCTCACTTAAAGGCATTAACTTCAAAAGTTTGTTCACACATGTGCTGTCCTAATAAAACGTGTCCTGTCTGTGGGCCACATTTGGCCTGTAGGCGTCTGAATTTCAATCTCTGTAGTCTTCTCGTTTTAAAAATAACCTAATCTTCCTAGTACACTTCCTGTGAACAGGGATTAGGGATCAGGTTTTCTGACTTCCAGTTAATTCGTTTAATATCTGTTGAGAGCCCACTTCCATCAGATATTTTCATATGTTTACTTCATTTATTATGTACATGCCACCTACTTACAAAAGCATATTTCAGGCTAAAGACAATTAAGTGCACACACTGACCTATCCATAAGGAGGATAAAATAAAGATGGGATGCTAACTTGTTGACATTAGTTGGTTCACAGATACCCTTGGCAATAGTTCAAAGTAAGAATATAGATGTAAACTGAAAGAACATATGGACAGGGAAGGCTTAGCTGCCACAGTGGCAGAAGAAATAGAATTATACCAGGCAGACGTGAGTATGTACGTTGGAACGTTCTCAGGAAACGAAATAGCTGGTATATAGGTTCTGTGATTTGGTAGAGAGAAGGTAAATGTGGCTAGAACAGACAGGGCAAGATGAAGCTGAGCAATCAAGAGTGTGGGGGCCATTTTTTAAGGATTTTTGTCCTATATCCAAAGAATGCAGAGATGCTGAGGAGAGATTTTAGCCTGGGAGTATGAGTGGGGAAGGAGGGTCCTATGATCAGATCTGCCTTTTGCAAAGACCACTCAGACTATGTAGGGAAGCAGACTAGAGTGAATGCTGAAAGACCAGGTAAGAAGCCAGGGAAGCAATTTATGCAGGATAGAAGCTTGGAATGGAACTTGAGATACGGACAAACATCAAATATATTTAAGAGATAAAATTGGCAGTATTAGGAATGGATGTGGCTGGGAGTTGGGACAGTGACAGAGATTAAAGATGATTTCAATCCTTGGATTTTGCATTTGTTTGGATGGCTGTGCAATTTAGGGAGGTGGGGAGCACTGAGAAAGGATCAGATTGGGGGTAGGGGAATGGAGAGTTTTCATGCCTCATGCAGTCAGGGGCACAGTCTTATTCGCAGATGTCTTTGAGCCTGGTACACAGTGGGTACTCAATAAATGTGACAGTGCCTGGCACACAGTGGGTACTCAACAAATGTTGGTTATCTAAATGAATTATACATTCAGGTTTAGACAGATTTGAGTTTGAATGTCATTGAGACATTCAAGTGGTGATGTGAAGTAGAAGTCTGGACTTGGAGCAAAGCTGGAGCCGAGAGGAGAGAGACTTGAGATCCACTAACTTGTAGGTGGCACAAGGTGCCAGGACCAGCTGGGGGTAGGACAGCATAAAAATAGGAACAGAATACGAAAGAGCTGTGGGCAGAGACCAAAGGATATTCCCAGCCTTTACACATTAGGAAAGGTGGTCAGTAAAGGATGAAGAAACACTTTCAGTTATGTGGGAGAAAAACTGTGGGCTCCCGGAAGTTAAGGGAAGAGGGAATAGAGCAATAAAGAGGAGTCCAGTAAGATGAGGACGAAAAGTGCTGCTGGATTCAGCAACAAAGGAGCCATTAGTGACTTCTGCGGAGTGCTGCTCTTGGGGTACATATGAGGTGGAAGCTGGTTTGGAATTGATTGAAGAGTGAAGGGGTGGTGAAGGAAGAAACATATTTGATCACTAATAGAATATGGTTAGAGACCAACTAAAACCCCAGGAAATCCAGGAACCTGCAATGTACTTTCATACAAATACTTGGGGTGCAGAGAAATTTCATTCACCAAACATTTACTGAGCACTTTCTGGTGCCAGGTCTCGTGCTCGAGGAATGCATCGCAGAGATAGCTTTTCCTTTTGTGTATAGCCACTGTGATTGGAGATGTCTGCAGCTCTGTTCTTCAGCTGCTCGTTGTTAGAGCTGGTGGATAGGTGCAGCGTTGCTGCCAGACAGCCTGGTTGCCTAGCAACAGGAGCAGATGCTATTGTCCCTCAGTTTGTGAGCGCAATATATTCTAGCCCAAGGTGCTTGATGAACACAGTCATTACATGAACCCTCCACGTCACCTTTGGAAGTTGTGGTTCTGAGACTGGGAAGTCAGACTGTCTTTGGAAGCTGCATTTGCAAGAGAAAGAGGCATATAGGATATGATCATCTGGCTACATAGATAAGTATTGAAAAACAGGATTTGGGTTTCTGGCTATGGCTTAAGCTACAAGAATAATAGGCTCCTGGGAAAGGATAAAGTATATCTCATGAAACAAAAAATAATGTGTCTGGCAGGCGTGCGATTCTCCCTGAATCTGAGGAAGTGGGAGACAAATGCCTGGATAATCTGAAAAACAAAACATAGATTTCATGGAGGATACCAGGTGTGAAATAGAAAGAACCACAGTGGGAAAGGACACACAGAGTGAATTTCAAATTTTAATACATGACAATAATTCATTTCCTAGCTAGTACTGAGACTTGGAAGTTCAAGGTGAGTCCCTTTGTGGTCAAACGACTATCCTGAAAGGGATTGGGACAAATTCCCCACTGTCAGAGTGTGGATGAACAAATAGGCATTATTAGGAACACTTAAAGAAAAAAGGAGTAAGAAAAATTGGAGGTTTTTGCTATTTCTCATCATCCCCATAGAGAGGTGGGCAGGGACCAGGGCTGCTGCCGAGCACTTTGTTTGGGTCTGTGTTCCAGTGAAAGGCGGCTCCCCACCCTCATGGTGTTCCCTTTTAACAGAGAAAGTAGGAATAAAAACAGTGGGACGGGGGGTAATCAATCTTTGTGGGTCCAGGTAATCTTATCGGTGGGGGAATGATCAGTCTATGTGTGGCGAGGCAGTCAGAAACCATAGTTGTCTGGAAAGTCAACCCAGCCTCTGGGGCCTATGGAGTGTTGCAGTGTCCATGGGGGGAGGTAGCCCCCCATTTTATGGGAAGCTCAGCTTTGCTGCTACCCTCTTCTTTTGCAAAATGGAGGACCCATCTCCAGCTAGCTTCCAGGCACCCCAGGCTTGTGGACAATTCCGTTTGTTGCCCCACATGGTAAGATAGAATATGTGGTTGGAATACAGCATAGAAAGTGTACATTTTGTTCAAAAAGAACAGGTAGTGTAACAGATACTTTATTGTATATCCCTCATATTCAATCAGTTTATGAATGCTATTGATTAAATTTGCAGGTATTTTGCAAGACAGCTGTTAAACAGTGATCGTTAAAAATTAAATTATGGGCCGGGTGCAGTGGCTCATGCCTGTAATCTTAGCATTTTGGGAGATCAAGGTGGAACTGTCGCTTGAGTCTAGGAGATCATAGTGAGACACCCTCCTTCTCTACAGAAAATAGAAAAATTATCTAGATATGATAGCATGCACCTGTTGTCCCTGGCTATTCAGGAAGCTGAGGCAGGAGGATTGCTTGAGCCTGGGGGTTTGTGGTTGCAGTGAACTGTGATGATGCCACTGCACTCTAGTCTGGGTAACTGAGACCCTGTCTCAAAAATAAAAATTAAGCTATTCAAAATTAAAATTAAATCATAATAGAAGCAAAGGCAGTACATGCCCCAGACTAATCATCTCACTGCATTTCACTGCTGTTTGCCCAGTGTCTGTAAGGTGGAGGTGCTCCAACAGGATAATGGCATCTCGTCCACTTCATTGTTCGTGAGTTAGCAGTTGGAAACTTGATTCTGCCATGCAGGAGTTTGTAATATTTATAAATACATTGCCCACATCCCTTGAACTTTGACATTTTGTTCATTGTGCTCCAGCCCAGAAGCTCCAGCCTGCTTCTCTCTGGGACTGCCTGCATCTCTGTACCAGAGGCTTTCTCTGGAAGGTCACTTTACACCTGCCCACGTGCATTGCTGGTAGGAATCAGCTTCCTGCAGGAGCAGTCCTCAGCTTATCCTTCAAGTGGGATGACTTTGAGCAAGTGTTCTACACCATTTCCTACTACCCACGATGGCAGTGCATTTCATATTGTACTTTTATTAACAGATATCTGCCCTCCCTTCCCTGGACCACTTCTTTTCCTCTGTCCTGGTGTTCACTCTGCTTGCCTCAAGGTCTACCTCTGAGTGAGGCATGCTGTGGATGTATACTGGAGAACTTTGGGGCAGGATTCGGGGTAGCTCGTGAGAAGTGACAGTGACCCGTGCAGCCAGGCTCAGACATGGATGCTGATTTTCTAATAGCTATCACAAAATTAGCAGAAAAGCAAGGCTGGTAGTCATGAGGGACTTCAGCTGTATTTACCTAATTTAAATCCAAGTTCTACTAAAAGCAAAGCATATCTGCTTTAAAACATTTGCTAATAACCTAGTGGGGACTCTGCTGAGTGGTGTGGGGACGCGACAGTGAATAAGCCATTGCCAATGGTAGTGATAGCATATTGAGGGTTATCCGATGTGCACACAAACACAAGGGTAGAATGTGGTCATTTTCACAGAGCTGAGCGCGAGTGCAGCTTGTCGGGGAGGAAGAGGCTTGGAGGAAGGAGGACAGTCCTGGAATAGCTAACATTTAGCTGAGATGGTGAATTGGAAGGATTTCAGCAGGGAGAGATGGAGAGGAAAAGAGTTGTGGGCAGTAATGCTGGTGAGAAGACAGGCCTGAAACCGAGAAAATGTCTTGGACAGGGAGAGGTATTTAGGGGCATGGACTCAGAGGAAAGTCTGGAAAAGCACATTAGAGGCAGGGTGTAGAGGCTTGGGTGAAATCTGGGGCATTCCCAGTACCTGTCTAATATAATAAGCGCCTAGGATGCAGAGGACTGTAGAAGGGGTCTGATTTCCTGGCCATGCTAGAGCTCCACAAGAGAATTCTTGAGACTCAAGAGGGAAAGTGGTCTGTAAATAGTCAATACTAATTATGTTATAACTTGTTATAAGAGCGTTCTGATCAGCTTAGATTTCAGAAGCATTTAAAAAGACACTCAACCAAGAGGCATGACTTGGAGAATGTTTTTGGGAAGTCCAAGCCTGCAGTAAACTAAAGCATGGGGGAAAGCAGTGTACGACAGACGTGCTTGGTGTTACGGGCTGTGGTCTGCCCCTTCCCCAAATGCCTGTGTTCAGGCCCTAACCCCAAGTGCCTCCTAATGTGACTGTATTTGAAGATAAGATCTCTAGGGAGGTTAAAATTCGGTCATTAGGGGGCTCCAATGCCGTATGACTGGTGTCATTGTAACTAGAAGAAATTTGGATACAGACACGAGTGAGCATAGAGGAAGGGCCATGTGGAGACATAGGGAGAAGGCGGCCAGAACAAGCCAAGGAGGGGGGCTTCAGAAGAAACCAGACCTGTGGATACCTTGGGCTCCAACTTCTAGCCTCCAGAACTCTAAAAAAAAAATAAATAAATTTCTGTTGTTTAAACCACCCCGTCTGTGGTACGTTGTCAACAGCAACCCTAGCAAAGTAATGACTTGGCATGAGGAGAGCAATGAAAGGATGGGGTCTTTGCCTTGGGGCAGATAACATAGTTGATCCTCATTATTTGCAGGTTTTTATTTGTGACCCCCATGACCCCCAAATCCGTGCTGAACTCCATTTCATGGTCACTTGAAATTGTGCACAGAGCAAGTGCTGGACAATGTGAACTGGCCGGTGCTCGTTTACCAGGCGAGGCCAAGGGCTCTGCCTTCCTGCTGTAGCTCTCATACTGTAAACAGTCTGGAGGGCATAGTTTTAATTATTGTCCTTTACTTGGTGATTTCACTTTTAAAACAGCCCGCAGGTATAGCACTGAAGTGCTGAAGGCTGAGATATGCCTTACAGAGAAAACATGGGTGTTAGATAAGCTTCCTTCAGGCATGGGTTTCAGTGCTGTTGGCCATGAGTTCAGTGTTAATGAATCAACAATATGTATTGAATAAAGTCGTCTTTAAACAGAAAAATGCATAAAACAAGGCTATGAATTGATTGGTTGATGAAAAAGTTGTGACTAGGTATTCACAGGACTCTAACTCCGTATGTCCTCTAGGAGCTGTGTTTCAATATTTGCTAATTCAGTGTCAGTAGTGATTTTATAGAACGTAACTACTGCAAATAATGGGAATCTGTTGTATCATGTTGCAGAGTGGCTGTTGGAAAGTCGACCTATGCAAATCCTGATTCCACCTTCTCCACCAATAAGGTTATTTCAGATTGAAAAATGTAGAACACAAATACCTTTAGACGAGAGTTGAAGCTCAAGGTAGGTAGAGAAGTAGTGGAATTACTACCTAGACATTGGAAGTGAGATTCCAGCAACAACCATTTAACTCGATGTTGATTCATGAGTAAATTCAAGAAATTCTGATGGCCTGATAGCAAGCAGGAAAGAAAGGGGTACTCCCTTACATTCGGCAAGGATTCCCTACAAGACATGCTAATGAAACTATAATATCTATGTAACATTGGCTAAATGTTCTTTAAATGTTCACCTGCCAAATTCAGGACGTATTCACTTCTGTTGTGAGTTCGCAGTCAGCACTCTGACATTGCTCTTTAGAGCTCACCCCAAATCTCCTGCAACCTTGGCTGCTTCTCCTCATTCTGTTTCGTCCTCATCAGTCAGAGAAAATTTGCTGGCACATGTGAGGTCTCCTAAGAACAGGTGTCCCATTACATACTTATCTTGTTAAACATCATTTGCACTAGGAGGAAACTGCGGTATATTAAAAGGCAAAGTGGCTTTTTACTGTAGTTGAATTCTTAATGTGGTCTCAATTCAGTTCATTTGTAATTTTTAGTCCCATGGATAGCCTTCGTTGGAGATTCTGTTTCCCAGGAACTATGAATCTGAAAGTTTTGCTGTCACTGGGACTTGTCTGCCCCAGGACCACCGACAAAATGTACTGAGCTGACATTGTTAAACATGCTGATTCCTGGGCTTTATCCTAATAATACAGAATCAGAAGCCCTGGGGGAGCTGGGAATCTGGACTTTTTTTTTTACAGACATAGTTTCACTTTATCATTGTCCGTAGAGTGCTGCAGTGTCACAGCTCACAGCAACCTCCAACTCCTGGGCTCAGGTGATTCTCTTGCCTCAGCCTCCCAAGTAGCTGGGACTACAGGCGCCCACTAGAATGCCCGGCAACTTTTTTGTTGCAGTTTGGCCGGGGCCAGGTTTGAACCCACCACCCTTGGTATATGGGGCCGGCGCCCTACCCACTAAGCTACAGATGCTGTTCTGGGAATCTGAATTTTAAAAAGCTTCTTAGGTGATTGGAAGTTTTAGTTATAAAAGTGAAATAGTCTTTGAGAGAATTTAGTTGTTCTGCCAGATACTGATTATTTGACACAGAATATGAATCCACCTGTATCCAATAGATATTTTAATATTTTCAATTCTGTTTAGAGCTATATCTTGACCAGAGTGCAGTAGCTCACGTCTGTAATCTTAGCACTCAGGGAGGCTGAAGCAGGTAGATCACCTAAGCTCAGAAGTTGGATACCAGCTGGAGCAAAGTGAGACCAGTGTGTACTAAAAATGGAAAAACTAGCTAAGTGTTGTGGTGGGTGCCTATAGTCCCAGCTACTGGCAAGGGTGAGGCAAGAGGATCTCTTGAGGCCAAGAGTTTGAGGTTGCTGTGAGCACTCTGCCCAGGGTGACAGGGTGAGACTGTGTCTCAAAAACAACCAACCAAACAAACAAATAATATCTTTAGCATTTCTGTGTAGCAGTAATTGCAAGCAAGAAATACGTTGATAAAAATGTATCTGTATGTTATCTATATGTTAGTTTGCCTTTCATCAAATTTTAGTTTTCCAGGCCAAGTCTTTAACTTGAGAATTTAGATCAGTTCTCTAAAAACAGTTTGACAAATCAAAACCCAAACATATACTAAAGTTAGATTAAGATTTTCTTGGAAATCATGGACCAGAAAATGAGGATTACCACAATTGCAAAAATTACTTAGTACCTTTTCAAAATTCTTTCATCTATACACTCTTTAGATAACTAATCATTGGACTTTTTCCTATACTCCTAGGCCTCAAAACATTTTCTGATGATTATTCACATCTGGAGTTTTTCTTTATCCTTATCTTTGGAAAAATGGTCTCATGGCTATATGGCTTTATTGAAAATGCAAATTTATACTTAACTGCAAGACGTGTTTTAATTTTAGTGATGATTCTAAGGCTCGTACTAAGTGCCATGTTGCAATATAAAAGGTACAACATTTTCCATTTTTAACTATAGGAGAAGTATTATCTAGAGTTATAATTTAATATTATGCAAATTAGTTGTTCATTTATTTCTTGTGTAATTTACCAAATAACTATTCGATGCCATCTGTCAATGTAATGTCATTTAAATTACATTCCTAGTGATAATTTTAATCTAAAAATTAAAGAAAACCTTTCACTTACAGCATATTTAAAGAGCAACTGGCTGTGCTGATACTTAAAAATTTGTCAGATCATTTACTTAACATTATCTTGCGAATTTCATTGTTAGCAATGGAATTTTAGGGTTTTATGAATTGAATTTTGAAACATGAAGTAGAGATTCTTCTGAAAGGGACAGGAACATTTATTCAAATGTTACTTTTGTAACTATACAGAGGGTTCATCATTATATCCTCAGTATCAAGAGTAGCATTTTATAAATATTTGTTTTAATTGAATAAGTTAAGCAGTACACAGAGTCTGATCTTATAAAGTAAATGAAAATTTTAAAATTTGCCTTACATAGAGTTTTATAGTTAATTTATATGCATTCCATATGTATAACATACTCAGCATATACTTAAATAAATTCTTTTAATGTTAGGACAGTAGCTTATAATTAGTTTAAGTATATTGAAATGAATACTTGGAAGTCCCAAAAGAGAATACTGTGGAAAACAGTATTAAAAACAGTATAAAAACAGTATAAAAATAATACTGGTATTATTCAGCCTCATATACATGAAAAACAAGGTTAGAGATAAATAAAAAATACCAGTAACTCTTGGCTATAATTCTCCATTTATAAAGAAAAAAAATTTTGATTCTAAAAACTAAACAATTGTATCACTATTTGTAGGAATTTTTTAAAATTAAGAATTAAATTAAAGCTGAAAATGGTTGACAAAAATGGAATCATTCCTGTTTTAAGTGCAATCAGAACTAGAAATAGGGTAGAGTATTGTAAAATTATATTTTTCTTCTTGATAGCCGAGATCACTAGTTAGGGAATTTGTATTTAGGATAGATTGGCCAATCTTCAGGGGATTTCAGAAATATACTTCAGGACCTCATTTAGGTGCTTTATTCTAACATAGGACTTCAAGTCCAGAGAGTCTAGAGAAAGGATTTTATCCTAAGGTTAATGTTTCAGAATGGAGAAAGAGAGAGGAAAGAGGAGGAGGAGAGAGAGAAAGAAAAACAAATACACCCGGGTCATAAAAAAGAGAAAACAGCAATGTGGAGGGATGAAGAAACAGGAAGATTTATACTCACCAAATACTGTCATTTAAACTTTCTTCCAAGGGGCTTAATTTTAAAATAATATATTCACAAGCACATTTTATGTCCTGTTTTATCTCCTAAGAAGTACTATATCTATCTATCTATCTCTATATCTAGCTATCTATATATATATATTAAATCAACTGTGTACATTAGTGCAATCAAGGGGTACAATGTGCCGGTTTCATATAAAATCTGAAATATTTTCATCAAACTGTTTAATATAGCCTTCGTGGCATATTCTTCTTAGCAAAGTATCTCAAGAATGGAAGAAAAAGTATCCAATGTACTCAGCCCTACTATGAAGCTAAAGGTACTTTATACCTTTCATATGAAGGCTATAACCCAACTATAGCACAAGAATATGGGGAAAGGGCCAAGGGAGGGGAGGGGAGGGGGAAGGTTGGGGTGGAGGGAGGGTAATTGATGGGGTCATACCTATGGTGCATCCTAGAATGGGTATAGGTAAAACTTACTAAATGTAGAATACAAATGTCTACATACAAAATCCTAAGAAGCACTTTACAGAGGGAAAATCTTAGTGAATCTCCTTTTATTACTGGTGGTGCCAGAAGATAAGACTTAGAGACTACATATGGTTCTTCTGAATTTTGAGTTTATGATAAATATAATAGGATTTACTAATAGGGTACCACGAAGATGCTGGATCCCTCTTCTGGCTAACAAATAGTGTTTTTCAGACTCTAGGAAGTATTTTAGTTTATCCTTAAATGTTGCGTAGGATGGGTCTTCTGCACCTGCCCTAATTCCGGAGTCCTGTTTGGTTTGCCCTCCCCTTTTAGGTGTAGACGAAGGTGGTGGGCGTTTTCCAGGGCATTGGCCCTGCTTTTCCACGTGGGCTGCCTCATCCAGGGCTCTTTGAACTTGCTGTTTCGATCTTCAGCTCAGTCCTCTATCACACTGCATTTAGTCCTCCCTGGGGACCATTTCTCCTCCTTCCTTTGTCCCCCATGGAACTGTACAGATCTGTATAAAATTAAAGAGAAACATAATACTGATGATCATAAATGGCTTTGATAATAATTGGTGCAGCAGACATCAGGTTAAGTGCATTGTGCAGGGCAGCCTGCTGGGCATGCTCCCAGGAGGTTGCATCCCTATATCTGGAGCTTGGGAGCACACTGTACCACTGCCTTCTGAGAGAAGGTGGAGCCCCTGTCACTTTCTCAGCACCGCAGGAGACAGAGGCTGTTCTATGTACTTGGCAGTCGGTTGAGGATGGGGAACACAGTTCCATTTCTTAGAGCCACCTTTTACATGCCAGTTAAGGTACATTATTTGGCCCTCTCCCCATTTTATTTCAGCTTTCTCATGGCTACAAAGGATGTAATAATAGTCCTTGTCTAAAATGGAGATTAAATAATACCTATAAAAGACTTAGAATGGTACCTGGACTGTACTGCTCAAATATTCTTTAGCTGTGTTACTATTAAGGAGAGGTCTGTTAAACTGTGAAGAGCTCTTAGGGATGATGTGGATCAGCCGAAGAATGTGGGTGGGTATGGTACATTCAGCAGTGCTTCTCTGGAAATGGGCAGGTGGACAGCCACGTCCTTCCTCATCATGCCCCTTATCTGTTTTTGGGATAAATAGGTAAAGCAGAAGCAGACGGCTGATCAGAGTCCCATTTTTTCCTGATCTAATTATTTGAGATCTCTGTTCACTACTGTGGATTCATATCCTCCATCAGTGAATCATGACCCACAGTGATTGCTTTTATGTATTTACTGGGCTGATTTCTTTCTATTGCTGTTGTTGGTTTGGTAATGTTATTGTTGAAATGCCTGACTTAGTATTTGAAAATCACATAAAACCATGTCAAAATGGAACAAATAGATGCAATGAGAAGTAGTTCAGGGGTCATGTTCTTCTGGAGGTTTGGAATGGAGATGGTAATGCTTTTTTTGATGATGTTTATTTGGTACTCAGAGCTATTGGTACTTTAAAGGAGAGTCAGTAGTTGAACACACAGTGTTGATGAAATTTTGCAGCAAATAAACTCCGTTTCTTTCATTTTCAAAGAAATACATGTGTTCCTTAGGCTATTTAATCTGTATTCAAAAAGCAAACGAGTTCTTGTTCCTAGGCAAGATGCTGTGATGATTTTAAAAATATTGACAATATTAGATTCTGCTGGTGTTTTTTCGTCTTCAAAATATATAAAACCAAGAAATGGAAACTGTGCAATTGATGCATAATCACTGATACTTAAGTGCTAATTTCAAAATTTGTGTAATTTGTGTGACGGTTGTCATCTTAAGAAATATGGAAACATTTCAAATATTGTTTGCTATGTTTATTTTCTGCACATATTAAAAGCCTTTTGTATAAAATAGTCCTGGAATATCCTGGAAGTGATCAAAATTTAATAGACCATAGAGCATTTGTAGACCAGAAGCTTTAGGATGAAATGCAAACAGCATTAAATGTCTAAATTTATTTTCTTCCAGACTTTCATGTTACAGTGATTTTCTGCAAGAACAGCATTAGAGCCTTGTTCGGAACATTTAATAGAAGCTGTAACAGATAATCACTGACTCTGTAATTAGTCATCTCTACGGAGGTGCTCTTTGAGCCACTGATAAGAATTGGATTGTGTTGCTACATCATGTTTTCATTCTGCTGTCACAACCCAGCCATCCAAATTTATAGTCTCCTGGTGCTAAGCTCATTACCAGTTTAACACAGGTGTGAAGAGATACGCATAACCTCCGCCTTCTGATCCCTGATGTTTATTTTAAGGAACTGGCTGAGTAACTTTACAGTGAAGATAATAGTATTAGGTACCTTAGTGACAAAGCTTAATAGAAGATTAATTTGGTTTGTACATAAAGTATGTATATATTTATGCACAAAATACAGACACACAAAAGAAACATAGTTAAATGTAAAATTCAACCAAAACTTTTATAGACATTTCTGATTTTTGGGTACTATAACAAAATACCACATTATTTTTTATTTTCTTTTCAGGGGAAACTGTTACGTATCATATGAATAACAAACTCTCGCCCTTTTTTCTGTTGAAGGGAAGTTAGATTTTACAATGCAAATGACATTGACTGCAATCCATTTCTCCGTTATATTCTTTTTTTATCCTTGTATGTTATTTTATGTTGGAACAAATATTTCTGTGTGGTTGAACTGCACACGTGTTGGTTGAGCTCCTTCTTTGACCCAAGCTCTGGGGAAAGCAGAGTGTGATCAAGTGCCCTGCAGTTTCCCAGAGCTCTGTATCTCTGAAGTGGGTGAGGAGGCTTTCACCAAGGGATCTGTCTTCATGAGAGAGGTGGCATTCAAGCCTGTGCCTAGAGAATGGGTGGGGTTTTAACAAAAGGTAACAGGGGGAGTCATCCCGGGTGAGAAGGCCAGGGAGGTGGGGAAGTGTAAAACATGTTGTGATTTCACTGGATCCAAGGGTGTTTTCAGCTGAAATGGAGAAATTCAACCACAGAGATGGGTGATGGCCACAGCTTGAAGGTCTTTGAAACCTGTTGAAGAGTTAGGGTTTTAATCTGTGAAAGTTAGAGATGTTTACTGAACAAGGGAATGGTGATCTGGTAGGACACATTGCCTTTCTGATTATAGGTAATAATATACATGCCTTATTTGCCCCCCTAAAAATGTACCGGCAATTTGGAAATACTATTTGCAATCTATAATACTTATGTTTTTCCCATATAATTAAAGTTATTAGTTCTGTTTACTATATTTTGATGCAAAACTATGAAATATAAAAATTGACTCCAAGGGGGAAAAAGTACCCTGGAAAAGAATTTTACAAATTTTACCATGAAAATGTATAAATCCATGAAGAGAAACAGATCGGGGGGAGAATGGATTGTATAAGTAAGTGTTCAGCTATTTAAAATTGTTTGATGATTTTACATAAATAAAACTTTGGTATTGGAAATGAATAGCTCATGGTTCCTATCCCACAGGGGTGATGCATTTTAATTTGTATAAAATAGCTGGAATTGACAAACTGTCAGAGTTTATAAACACTGTTGTCAAGGGGGGACTAGTTATAAATGTCTCTTTTTAACTTCTAGTTAGTAAAACCCAAATTCCGGTGCTTACATGGTTCTCTGGCTCTTACAGAAGGTGTCTGTCAATCAACCAGTCATGCGCCTTGCTCAGTTCTCGAAGTCTGAATGTGTTATGTACCTTCTAGTATGTTTTATTGTTTGGGCTAGTTTGCTTTAGTGCATTTATGATAAATTTCTTCCCCCAAACTTTTTAATATAAAATTTTTGTAAAATGAAAGTTAAAATACAAGTACCACAAACATCTGTATACCTACACCTAGATTTGGCAATTATTCCTATAATAATTCTTCAATAAACTCCTTTAAAAGTGAATTGAATGATGCCCCATGATCATATCAATGTACACAGCTATGATTTAATAAAAAAAAATTTAAAAAAAGTGAATTGACACTTGGTAAATACTATTTGTTCCCCATCTTAACATTAAGTAGAGCATTTGGCTGATGATCGTGGAAAAAACATGAAGGGTTTGCTTAATTAACTGAGCTTAGTTAGATATCAGTTAGACACATGCAGCCCAACAACTGTTTATCTTAAAGGTAGTTCAAATGTAAACATTTTGTGAAAATTTTTCCTATCTTAATGTACTCAAATTTGTATCTTTTAACTCTAACTTCAACTTATGCAAAGATACTTCATAAATATTTTTATAGGAAACATTTTAAAATGGCAGGAGCTATAGAAAAATTTAAACTATGTAGTTGGTACTATATAACATTTTTAATCAGAGTATCAGAAAATTACAAGAATATCTGTAGTGGGAATTAGGACTGTGTATTTTACGTTCTACAAATGAGTATATTTAGATCTACACACATACATATAATCTTACGATTCATGGATAGTTCATTTAAAATAGTAGATAACAGTTTTCTGACTTTAGCTAATCAGCCTCATCAGTAGGCTAACTATTGTAGGCACCATGAACGTTTTAAGTTTACCTTCTAGTTCATGCACATATTAACACAATAGGCCCTCCATAGTTGATCACTTCCTTACATTGACCAACTCTTTAAGTTGACCTAATTTTCATAGATTGGACGTGCAGCACATGTACGTATCAGTACAGTAGACCTGGTTCCTTATGCTGACCACCTCTGTATGTTGACCAGTTTGTCACAGTCCCTTGGGTGGTCATCTTACAGAGGTTCTCTTGTAATTTAATATTCACAAACATGAATCTCAACTTTTTTCTCATGAGGCATACTGGTTTTAAGCTTTTCCTTTAATTTATCATAAATTACTCTTCTGCTTTCAAGATTATGCCAGTTGCCCAGATGGCAGCAGGTTGTAGACAGGAGTGATGAGTAGACTAGAAAAACTAAAGTAGTGCTTGAAGGGTGAGTCCAGTGAAACTGGAGGAAAGGAAGTCAAGGCAGGGCACACAGGAAGGACAAGAGCTTGTGCACCGTGGGAGTCAAGTGCACTTTGATGAAAGGGAACTGGGAAGACACTAGAGGGCAAGATGTGGGGAGAGGCCCTACAGGAAGCCAGCCTGCAGGGGTGAAGACGCGGGGCTATGCAGGTCACAACAGCTGGGGCGTCACAACAGCTGGGGCATGGGGACACAGCAGCCAGAGAGCGCCGCCTGACACTGTCCATGCTTGTTTACTCTGACAGATTAGCCAGGGGCTGTAAGTAGAGATAAAAGAAGGGTGTTCCTGATGCAGTTTCAGAGTCAGAGTGCCTTGGTGTAGAGTCTCAGTGAGCTCCTGTAGACTGCTACTCACGGCCAGGGCTCTGGTCAGTAAGAACAGCGGGGACATCCCGAAATGTCCTGTGTGCTAACAGGGAAGTGCGAACTGTGTCTGGTGTTCTTTAAACACAGAAATTGGACCCGTTTTCTTGAATAAAAGAGCCTGGTGATCAGAAAGCTATGTCTTAAGTTGCATGCAAGTCTGGGCAGGGCTTCCTCTTTCTAAAATAAAGAGACTAGTTGCCAGTTCACGTATCTATTGTGCTTCTGTTTCAAGGAGGAAAAGAATGCTTATTCCATACAGTCAAAAGAGTAGCATGTTTCCAAAGGGAAACATTGTTTTTCCTAAAAAATAGTTTAAATTTCCAACTCTAGCATGCAGAGAGATGGGTTATAATCACTTTGTTTCATATAAGGAAACTCGCTTTGCATGGCTCTTGTAAACACACAGCATGTGAGAACTTAGGGGTACTTAAGCTTTTTTCCTAAGTGCCTTTAGCTGGTCCCTTGGTCAGTTTCTCTCTGCTTTGATCTGTCTTGTGCTCTAGAAAACATTTTACATATTTAAATAGCCAACTTTTCTCTGCCTTCCTTTTATTCGGTGTGGCTTTTCCATGCAGGATTCATCTGACACATAAAGTCTAGGATTCATAATATTCTCTGGAAATAAGTTGAAGATAAGACAGCCTCGTACTACTTTTGAATGAATGAGTTTTTAACAGCTCACTAAATGTTTATTGATCACTTAAATGTGCCAGGAATCTTTCAAGACATTGAACAGAATACTCAAGATACCTGCCTTGATGGAGATTACATTCTATAGAATGAGACTGACAATAAACAAAAATATTGTATGTAGATATATCAGTACAATGTGTTAGAAGGTGATAATTCTAAAAGGAGGGGAAATAGAGTCAAGCAAGGGGGACTGGGAATGTGGGGACAGTGGGAGCCAGTGTGCAGGGTCTGTCTGCAAATTTAAATAGTGTAGTCAAGGCAGGCATCATGAAGAGGGTGACGTGTGAGCTGAAACATGAAGGAGGTGAGGACCCCTTCAGTATCTGGAAGAAGAGAGTCCAAGGCAGAGGAAATGGCTGGGGCAAAGGCCTGATGTATCTGCACAATAGCAAACAGACCAGCGTGCTACAGTGGAGTGGGCCAGGAGGAGAGCAGGAGGCAGTGAGAATAGAGAGGGAGCAGAGGCAGGTCATGCAGGACCACAAGGCCACTGTGGAGACTCTGAGCATTTGAGGAGCCACTGAAAAATTGTAAAGAGAGAAGTGACATGATTGTTTCAAAAGCTTCCCTCTGACTCACACTGAAAATATATTAGAGAGCTGAGGATAGGACTGGGCAGACCAGATCGATGTCTAAAGAAATAAATAATCCGCGGGTGTGAGGCTAGTCCCTCCGACCAGGCAAGGGGTCACATTCTGGATAGCCTCTAAAGGCAGAGCCACCAGGATTCTCTGAGCCCCTGGAAGCAGCCTGTATGAGAAAGGCAATCCCCCAGTTGGCTCAGAGGTTTTTTGCCTGAGCAACTGGAAGTCTGCAGGAGAAGGTTTGGGAGTAGGGGTGATATGGGCATTCCATGTCGGCCATGTTGAGGTTGAGATGTCTCTGGGACAGCTTGACATACGTCTGCATCTTGCGAAGAGGTCTGGACTGGAGATGGAAATTTGGGAGTAGTCAGCTTATGGATAATAGGTATTTAAAATGGAGAAATAAGTATTTTTCTTAGAAATTCTATTTTTATTCTAAGATTCAATGTTTAGAAATTATTTCCCATTTGTGTGGAAACAGCCTAAATGCCCACCAACCCAGGAATGGATTAACAAGCTGTGGTATATGTATACCATGGAATACTATTCAGCCATTAAAAAAAATGGAGACTTTACATCCTTCGTATTAACCTGGATGGAAGTGGAAGACATTATTCTTAGTAAAGCATCACAAGAATGGAGAAGCATGAATCCTATGTACTCAATCTTGACATGAGGACAATTAATGACAATTAAGGTTATGGGGGGGGGAGCAGAAAGAGGGATGGAGGGAGGTGGGTGGGGCCTTAGTGTGTGTCACATTTTATGGGGGCAGGACATGATTGCAAGAGGGACTTTACCTAACAATTGCAATCAGTGTAACTGGCTTATTGTACCCTCAATGAATCCCCAACAATAAAAAAAAAAAAAAAGAAAAGGGGACCAAATTAAAAAAAAAAAAAAAAAAAAAGAAAGAAATTATTTCCCACATATTTAAAAACACTTAGCAATGAGCTTACAGAGTAATAGGTATTTGTATCAGTGCTAGGAATAGAAGCAAGCGATAGAAAAACGTGCCAAGTCTGACATAGCAACTTAATATATTTTAATATGTTGGGAATAAAATCCAGAAGTCTTTACTTCTGGGCTGTTCTCATTAGACCTTGCTGCTTTAGCATCCAAGAATCTATATCAAGGAGAGAACTGATCTGAAACAGGTTTTTTGGTGTGTGATGGAGTAAAAATAAGAATTTGTTTCATCCTCTGAGGCAGGAGAAGTCTGGCCTGCCCACTGAGAGAGTGAGAAGGGGTCTGGTGAGGGGTTAACAGCTTGGCTGGATGTCTGACAAGTGATCTTGGTCATCTCAATACCCAAATGAGTCACAGGCCTTCCAGGCAGCTTCCTCGAGGCCTATCTCTAAGGGATTAAAACATCACTGGATACGCACAGGCTACCAATGAGTTCAAATAGCAATGCTAAATTAGACCGGCAGGGCTTTTGTTTTGCTGGGTGGGTTGTACCCATTTGGGACAAGAGCTGAGTCTCTGAGGGGCTGCCAAGGAAAGAGTGAGATCTGCCTGTTGTTCTCGTTCTCGGCCCATCTCCAAGAGTGGTTGGCTTCTGTTTTAAATAAACCCTGAGCAGGTACTTAAAGAATATCCTTTGGAAGGGAAAACAAATTAATAACAAGCTGGAGATACTTGTTCTGGATGCACTGAGATCACAGCTTAGACTTGGTGAGGACCATGGTCAGAGGGGAAGTGGCGGTGGGGAGGGTGGAGGCAGATGTAGGACTCAGATGTGGGCAGTTCAGTAACCCTACGTGCCTAGGCCCTGGGAGGTAGATGCCCGGAAATTTGTGGGGACTCCTGGTCTCAGGAATTGAAGGAGCTCTGGGTCTGAGAGAGGACAGGAAAGGGGGAGGGGGGAAAAGGAAGAAAAGAAGGAGGAGGAAAAGGAGGAGAGAGAGATACTAGTTCTTACAACAGACCTCACAGTATTATTATTCCCTTCTGTGAATGAAGAATCTGAGACTCCCTCAAGGTCACCTACTGATCAGAGGTAGATAGATAGGTGGGATTCAAATTCAGGTTTGCCTCCCTTCCAGACCTGTGAAACTCTAATCTCCTTCCCCCCCCCCCGAATTTGGGAAATAGGAGCCAGAGCAAAAGCAGAAAGGAATAGGGCAACACCCCCAAGCCTGTGCACCAGTACAGCATTGCTGTCTCTGAAAGCGGCTTGGGGTGGTGTGAGCTGAGGGGACTCCATGGGGCCACGATGAGGCTCTGCAGATTGGGTGTGATCTGCTGTGAAGGATGATCTGAGACACAATATTAAAGTCTCATGGTCACTATGGTGAACCTAATAGGAATTAAATTAATTTTAAACCCTACTTGGAGCACTGAAGCAATTCAAGCACGTTCTGTCTTGGTTAACTTGAACTCATGTTTCAAAGGGAGGAAGCATTCCCAGAACCAGTTGTGGGAATCTTAGATCAACAAAACAGGGTGGGCGACAGACGATTAGATAATTACCCCGTAGATGTGGAAATCAAGACTGAGATAGATGAGGTGGTTTACTCAATAACACCCAGCCAGCAGGTAGCAGATGATGGCCCAGCGTCCAGGGCTCATCCTTCTTACCCTGAGGCTTGTCTGCCATATCCTAGAGGACATCTCCCAAGAGCCTTTGGCTCTCCTTCTAATAACCACGATACAAACTCCTGATGCTTTCCTTTCCTTTTTCTTTAAATATTCTTCCTCCATGTGAATAATCTGGGGAGGGAGCGATTGAACAAGGATTTGGCAGTGATCTCTTTGCCACTTTGGGATCTGGGCTGAGCAGAGGGAAAAATAGGGGAGAACCCACATAAACAACATCAGAACATTTTAAGATGATAAATGGTGCTGGCCAAGGTTCTTAAATGGCCGTAAATTCCTCATTTGTGTGCTGGAAGAAATAATTGCACCCCTGCTGTGCTTTTTTCAGTTAAATGAGATAATACATGTAAATTCCTTAGCTAGTGCCCAGGGGAGTGGTTTACATGTGGATTACATGTCAGTACTCAAAAGTATTAGTTATTATTTCTTGTTAAAGAATGGTAAGGTAATTTGTTCTAAAATCCAGTCCCATTTGGGGGTTAACATAGTATCATGGTATCAGACACCTTATATATGTATCTTGTTTTATGGTTTATAACATGAATGTTCCAGACCATTCAGCTTTGTTCAATGGATTTCCTGGAGTTTAATTTAAAAATTGTCTTCAAAGTTTATGTGACTCTGGCCATCCTCCTTTTTTTTTTTTTTTTTTTATTGTTGGGGATTCATTGAGGGTACAATAAGCCAGGTTACACTGATTGCATTTGTTAGGTAAAGTCCCTCTTGCAATCATGTCTTGCCCCCAGAAGGTGTGGCACACACCAAGGCCCCATCCCTCTCCCTCCTTCCCTCTCTCTGCTTTTCCTTCCCCACCCCATGACCTTAATTGTCATTAAGTGTCCTCATATCAAAATTGAGTACATAAGATTCATGCTTCTCCATTCTTGTGATGCTTTACTAAGAATAATGTCTTCCACTTCCATCCAGGTTAATACGAAGGATGTAAAGTCTCCATTTTTTTTAATAGCTGCATAGTATTCTATGGTATACATATACCACAGCTTGTTAATCCATTCCTGGGTTGGTGGGCATTTAGGCCGTCTATACATTTTGGCGATTGTAAATTGAGCTGCAATAAACAGTCTAGTACAAGTGTCTTTATGATAAAAGAATTTTTTTTCCTTCTGGGTAGATGCCCAGTAATGGGATTGCAGGATCAAATGGGAGGTCTAGCTTGAGTGCTTTGAGGTTTCTCCATACTTCCTTCCAGAAAGGTTGTACTAGTTTGCAGTCCCACCAGCAGTGTAAAAGTGTTCCCTTCTCTCCACATCCACGCCAGCATCTGCAGTTTTGAGATTTTTGTGATGTGGGCCATTCTCACTGGGGTTAGATGGTATCTCAGGGTGGTTTTGATTTGCATTTCTCTAATATAGAGAGATGATGAACATTTTTTCATGTGTTTGTTAGCCATTCATCTGTCTTCTTTGGAGAAGGTTCTATTCATGTCTCTTGCCCATCGATATATGGGATTGTTGGCTTTTTTCATGTGGATTAATTTGAGTTCTCTATAGATCCTAGTTATCAAGCTTTTGTCTGATTGAAAATATGCAAATATCCTTTCCCATTGTGTAGGTTGTCTCTTTGCTTTGGTTGTTGTTTCCTTGGCTGTACAGAAGCTTTTCAGTTTAATGAAGTCCCATTTGTTTATTTTTGTTGTTGTTGCAATTGCCATGGCCGTCTTCTTCATTAAGTCTTTCACAAGGCCAATGTTACCTCCCCCTGCCTGCTTCCTGCAAATGGCATCATATTGGCCTTATAAAACCTATGCAGGAGAAAATTTATCATGTCAAGCAGGAAATTAAGATCAATTTTTAAGATGGTGAGCAAGAAAAATGTTAAAAACCCAAACCTGAGTCGCATACAGATACACTTAATTTGACCCTTTTCTTCCCAGGAACATCCCAATTTTTTGGTTATGGAACCATTTGGACCCCTCCTGTAGACTTTGTTCTAAGACTTAAAGCATGCAGTGGCCTTGGGCGGCGCCTGTGGCTCAGTGAGTAGGCGCCGGCCCCATATGCCGAGGGTGGCGGATTCAAGCCCAGCCCTGGCCAAACGGCAACAAAAAAATAGCCGGGTGTTGTGGCGGGCGCCTGTAGTCTCAGCTGCTCGGAAGGCTGAGGCAAGAGAATCACCTAAGCCCAGGAGTTAGAGGTTGCTGTGAGCCGTGTGACACCACGGCACTCTACCTGAGGGCAGTACAGTGAGACTCTGTCTCTACAAAAAAAAAAAAAAATGCAGTGGCCTTCACAAGAAGAAAAGGGCTGCCCTCATGCAAATTAGTCTGTTTTTGTTGGAAACCTTCAGGGAATTTACCCGTGAAATGGAGACTCACAATAAGAAATACAGCACATCTTACTGTTCCGCTTTTAGCCAGTGTAATATTGTTTCCCACAGCATGGAATGCTTAAAAAAAAGTGTTTCATCCCAGCGCCAAAACTCCAGCCATGGCTTTGACTGCCTTCAGGGGTGGTAATGGAAGTGGGGAACCATCTTTTCAATACTGTATTATTTTCAGATGTTTTTCCACCTACCTGGAAATGTGTAAATGAATGCAGAAAGGTTGAACTGAGATACTAAATTTAGGACAGGCAATTATAGACGCTGGAGTTCTGAGCTTCCTTTTGCTCCTCTGTAATTTCTGGCGTAAAAATACTAAGTGTGGATAGTGTAAAAATAATTTGTTTATAATGAGCAAAGATCGTTTTGACAATGTCTGACATTTCAGAAATCTACTGCATTGTTCTGACTGTATTAATTGACACTTCTTTCTTTTCTTTTCCTTATCTATCAGTGACAATTTCAACAAGCACCTTCTTTGACGGCTTCCTGGTGACAGGGCTGTACATGTCCACAAGTGTCCAGGCTTCACAGAGCATTGCAGGTTCCAGTGCCTTTGGATTTGGTAAGCTGCCCTGACAAAAGAAACCAGTAACAGTGGCTATTTTATGCAGTTGTAGGTCTTATTTTTTGAAATTATCTCTTTTAAAAGTAATGAAAATTGACTACTTCAGAGAAAATAATCTGAAGTGACTTGTGTGTATTTGCTTGAAGCTGGGCGAATTGAAGTAAGTACTGCAAATGTGCAGCCAGCTTTGATCATGATGAGCTTCTCTATCTTTCTACACCTGCCGCCACTGTTATTCTGGTCCTGTGGGGTTCACGTAAATTTCTGGGTTCCTTCACCAAGGCTGCTGGAATTAGCTCTGATGCCCATGCGATCTTTCAGTAATCTGTTCTCATAAATAGTAAATAAAAAGTGTTTTGTCAAACTTGTCAAGTTTGACAAGTAATCATTGTATAAAACAGAAGATAGCAGTGGTTGTTAAAATGATTGAAGTCTATGAGTATTCATAAAAGAATGCTATTTAATGTTTAAGATATTTATTTGGAGTCTTTATCTTTAAATCAGAGACCTGTCAGGTTACTTATTGGAGAGGCAGAAGACCACATGGTAGCCATTAATCCCAGCGGATTCTCAATTTGGAAATCTCTGGTTTACTCCTAACGCTATCAACATGCCAAGCTGGGATTAAGTCAACCTTTCACAGCATCAAAAAATGCAAATATAACATATCGGTTTATGTAAGACATGAAATTATTGATCTTTCTCTCAAATTGGAAAACTATACATGACTTCATAGACGTTAAAAGGATAGAATTGTATTATCAAAGGCAGGTGTATGTTCAGTCTTTTTTCCCGTTGTATTTATAAATGGTTTTATAAATTTATAAATGGAAATAAATGGTTTTTACCTGTTTTTTTGGTATATGAAAGAGCCCCCTGCTCTGTGTCGAGTCCCAGCAGTAGCTCTGCCCAGGTGACTCATTGGCTATGTTGATGCTGCCTTCTCTCTCTGCTTGCCCCAGATGAGGTCCACAGCCCTAGGACTTAAAGGAGCCTCAAAGTCATTTAATTCCTAAGTCTTAGACTATGAGAATTAAGTCCTATAGTTTTAGACTATGAGAATTTACCTATATTTAAAAAGTCATAGATGAGATTTTATAATGTTTTGGTAACGACTTCTAGGTCTAAACCTCAGGGAAAAAATTTTCTCTTATGTCTAAAAATACCACATCTTCAGACCCACTCTTCTTACGCGCTGTAGAGATGAAGAGTCAGGTTACGATCATGTATAAATGCGTAAGTATATTGCATACTATCTGTTTTGTTATAAGTAGGGCTGTCAGATTTAGCAAATAAAATACATTACAGTGGGTTAAATTTAAATTTTAGATAAACCACTAAATTTTGTAGTATAAGCATGTAATATTTGGAATAAGAACTCTTGGGCTCCACCATAGCCCGGTTAAATCAAACCTCTGGAGCCGGGCCTGGGAATTGGTAACTTTTAAAGCTCTCCAGTTGGTTCCCAGTCCAGTAACATCAGCAACTCTGGGAAGTTGTAATTGCAGAGTTCGGGGCCTCACTACTGACATGGTGATCAGTAGAGGGTGGGACCCACTGGCCATTTATTTAATGCTCCAGGTGATGTTGATACATGCTGAAGTGTGAATAATTCTAGTAGAAAGACAAATATCGATGAAATGATCAGGTAAGTGGGGCTGACAAATACACTGAATGCTGGGAAAGGGTCTCACAAGGAAACTAGACCTAGTCTTAGGTAAGGTGGGGTGTACTTTGGAAAGGTTTTCCTGAGGAAATGGTATCGGAGTGGAGATCTGAAGGAGCAGGAATTATTTGGCTAAAGGCCTGTGAAAGGCAGGGCATAGCATGCCCAAAGGAAAGAAGGGCAGTGCAAAGGCTTAGAGTGGGAACAGGCTGGCCGTATCCTAGATAAAGGAAGGGACACTGGTGTGGCTGGGCCTGGAATCCAGAGGGAAAATGATAACTATGGTTGGATAAGAGACCAGGAACAGACTATTTGGGATGTTGTAAGATTTGGGTCTTCATTCCAAAAGCAAGGAAAGCCATTGAGAAATGTAGGCTGAGGAGTGACTTGAATAGCCTTTGATTTTGAAGAAATCACTCTGGGGTCAGTACTGAGAACAAATTGTAATGGATGCCGAAAACAGTTCTGAAGTGTAATTAATCTGTACTATGTTGGTGGAGATGATTTGAGAGAACTTGGCTGAATTAAGTAACTATCATTTGTTAATTTGGGGGCTTTAAGGAAAGTCATTAAAGATCATTCACAAGTATGTTACAAGTACATTTGAAGGAACATATAAAATATATGTATCATATTGTCTCCAATTTTAGCTGGAAAGACAAACACAACACTAATAACAAAATTGTTAAGCATGATTTAAGAAACCCAGGCATCAAGACATTTTTTACAGTGACTTTGAAAGATACGAAAAATCAATTTTTAGTTGAATTATTATCTATTTTGGGGAGCTGAAATTGCACTTAGGCTTCCCATCACTGTCAATCCTGTATCCTTGGTTTAATGGTCCAAAGAGGCTTCCGAATATAAACAGAGTCCATTGATGATAGTTTGACTTCCACAGCCAAGTGCTCAGGTCTTGAACTAGATATTTTCCTTTTTTATAGAACATAATTTTTATATGGATGGATAGGTCGATTCCAATAATATCCTAATAATTGTATGCTTGTTTATGTGATACTGATAAATAACTTTAAAATGAAATTTAATAGTATGCCTGAATATTACATAGCAGAGTTAATCTTCATAAATAATGTTTAGAATGGAAAGCAGGAGGTTAAATGTCTTTTTAGATAAAATGGTCACTTTTGAAGTAAACTGTATTGTTCTTTGGTATTTGATTTAAATTAAACATATTCTTTAGAATATAAGAACAAAATAAAAAAGATTTAATTTGTTTAGGGTACAGGTAGGAAAGTAGGGGAAACTTATAGAAGGTAAAATTCAAAAGAATTGCTGCTTTTTGGTAGTTTAGAATTTATATGAGAATCAGGCTGAAGTAATATGGCATTCTTTGACCTAGAACAAAAGAGTTATTGAACACTGACTCCATTGTTAATCTCTGACCTTTTTAATGGAATGTTAAGCAAACCTAGTTTGGCATTTTTCCAAATCCTAGCATGATTGTGATATATTTAGCTGTGACAGTAAGGCAAAATAAAGTATATGATTGAGTCTAAATAGGTAATTTGGAAATTTTTTTTTCTAGAGTTGTTTGAATTGTACTAATTATACTATGGTTACAGCCACTCTCTTTTGAATATAAAACGTGTATATGACCATCCAAAATAAGTCCATAATTATTCTTAAGATACTGTGGTAGGAATGTAATTGCACTAACGTAAGTACAGCTTTTTATGCAAAACCAGAATTCTATAAAATGCATGCCTCACCGACCAAAAATAGACAAATGCCTAATAGCCAGAAATACATTAAAACAATAGCTATGCAAAAAAATGACTGTAAGCCAGCAATGTCTGATTTGAAATGCCTCATTTTGCTTGTCAATATAAGAAAACATGCTGCCCTAGGAAAGTGTGATGTTTAATTATGGATATCTCTTTGTGTGTCCCAGAAAAAAAATGCTTCTCTCTTGTCTTTGGCTTTGAATTCCAGCTCAATCATGTAAATCTTCAAGGCTCGTTGTGGTTGCTCAATGAAGAGCGATTTGAATATCCTTTCGTGCAAAATTGTTCCTGTTCCAGGGCTGAAATGCATTTTACTCAATATTTAGTATTCTGGCTCTAAATGCTAGAGATTTTACTCAATTTTTAATATTCTGGTTCGAAGACCTGAAAATCAGGTTTGCAAGTCTGATAAATACCAGCCACAATTGTTAGACCTTGCATAAATTAAGGTCTTTGCAATTCCTAGATAATCTTGCTTAGCTAACCCATGAGGCATTTTAGCAATTTTTCAAAACTTAAAGTTTTATAATTTCCTACTTGTTTCATATTTTTGTTTTGTAATAATTAGGCATTCTAGATCCAATAATTTAAGTAATAAAACTTTTAAAATGGCAATTTTTGATGAAATTCAAGAGTTTGGGATGGTGATCTGATGAACAGGTCTAGGATTATTTTTTTCTTTTTAATTTTCTCTCTTAAACATTCATGTTATATTTTTAATAGAGATTAAGCAATTAACATAAAATTAATATTTTCAATGTTATCTTTAAAACACAGTATTAGAATTTTTAACTTGATATTATTTTTTTAAATGTGATTTGACACTCTAGATTGGGTATATTTATACAACAAATTACTTAAATACTTTCAGAAGGACTTCAAATTTTAGTAAATCTTATATTGTCACTAGTTAGTAAAAATGTGTACTTTGCCAGTAGATTTAGATGGTATGTTAATGTTTCATCACCAGAATGCAAGCTTTTACTACTTTGTTTTATTTTCACTAAAGATAAACCTACAGGGTTGGTTGGGCATAGTGGCTCACGCCTATAATCCTAGCACCTTGGGAGGCCAAGGTTGTAGGATCACTTGAGGCCAGGAGTTTAAGGACTGCCTGAGTGACAGTGAGACCCTGTTTCCACTAAAAATAGAAAAAAATAATGGGCCTGGTGGTGTACACCTGTAGTAACAGCCACTTGGCAGGCTGAGGCAGTAGGATGCTTTGCGCCTGGGAATTAGAGGTTGTAGTGAGCTGTAATCATGCCACTGCCCTCTATCCTTGGCAATAGAGTGGGACTCCATTTCCAAAAATAAAAGGAAAGAAAAGAAAAATACAGGGTCTCTTTAAGCTAACTGTTTTGGTTATCATGTTAAGACTAAGTTGAACCTTTTATGACTTTGCTAATTATCGTTAAGACTCCTCCCCACCCAAGCATTAGCTACAGTTCAGTCCTAAGGGTCTTGTTTCTGTGTCAGATGCACAGTCTGAATACATGAGCATAAGAAATTAATGTCTGTAAAGGGGGGTAACCCCTACTGACTTTATTAAATAGGATCTGTTCTGGTATTTACCAGTCCAGATTAAGCTTACTATATTCAGGATGATTTGGATAAATTTGTCTTGTCTGTCTCTTTACAAGGAAATAAAAAATAAATGCAATTGAAATATACTTGAGGAATTCAAAGGCATGACCTTTTACTAGGTATAATAAATGATCTAAAATTAACAGGAAGACTCAATTAAACAAATTACTCTGGTCAATGGTATAAGGAGCACAGCTGACAAGAGGTGAAATTGCCATTATTTATTTATTTATTTTTTATCGTTGGGGATTCATTGAGGGTACAATAAGCCAGGTTACACTGATTGCAATTGTTAGGTAGAGTCCCTCTTGAAATCATGTCTTGCCCCCATAAAGTGTGACACACACCAAGGCCCCACCCCCCTCCCTCCATCCCTCTTTCTGCTTCCCCCCCCATAACCTTAATTGTCATTAATTGTCCTCATATCAAAATTGAGTACATAGGATTCATCCTTCTCCATTCTTGTGATGCTTTACTAAGAATAATATCTTCCACTTCCATCCAGGTTAATACAAAGGATGTAAAGTCTCCATTTTTTTAATGGCTGAATAGTATTCCATGGTATACATATACCACAGCTTGTTAATCCATTCCTGGGTTGGTGGGCATTTAAGCTGTTTCCACATTTTGGCGATTGTAAATTGAGCTGCAATAAACAGTCTAGTACAAGTGTCCTTATGATAAAAGGATTTGAAATTGCCATTAATTTTCCTGTTTACAGAGTATTAACTTAAATTTGGTCTTTATTTATTCTACTTAGGTATGCCAGCATTACCTTCATTAAGAAGTAGTTTTATTTAGTTTATATTTGACATACGATAAAGAATTCAGGGATATTTCCTAACTTCTAAATAGCCAACTTGAAAAGAATCACTTGCTACAATAGAATAGTGGGCATAGTCCATATACTGTTGAGTTCATCAATCAACAAATTGCTTATGCGTATGTTTAAGGCCATGAGATTTGAGCCAAGACAGAGAAATTGGTTGGTAGAGAAAGGTAACTCATTGTGAATGGTTCATCACATGACTTCTGGAGCTGGGCAGTTTAGGTTTTGTGCCTGGCCCTCCTTCTTGCTAACCTAAGCAATAGACTTACCTTCCCCAAGCCCTAGTTTCTGTATTTGTAAAATGAGAATAACAGTAGTGCTCAGTACAGAGAGTTATTGGATGGAGTAAATAAAATTACCATTCAAATACAAAGTATATTACATGTTCCAAACAGGTATTATTTAAAGACTCAGAAAGAAGCAAGAATTATTTCTTTGAGAAGGGCGATGGAATGGGAGGATTGTTCAAGAAGGTTTAAAAGGAGAGAGTTTGCCTCTGATTCTGGGGGAATGCACTCTGTTTCTTACCCATAGAATTTTGAGCGGGAATGGACCTCCAGGAGAGTCTGGCTCAGCCTCTGTCCAAATGTCTGGGTAAGGAAGCAAAATTTTGGAAGGCAAGTGGTGACTCTTATGTGAACTGGTTAAGTGTGAGGACTAAAACCAGGTGTTCTAGTGTCACATCCAGTTCCCAGATATTTAAAAAATATAATAGTATAAAATTGACCGCTTAAAGGATATATTTCAATGATTTCCTGTATATGCACAAGACCAGCAATTCCAGAGTGTTTTCATCACCTCTAAAAGAAACCCAGGACCCATGAGCAGTTACTCTCCATTCTTTCTTCCCCTCAGTCCCTACGCTTATCTACCCTCTGTATAAATTTGCTTATACTAGACAGTTCATGTAAATGGAATCATAGAACGTGTAGCCTTTTGTACCTGACTTCTTTTCCTTATCATAACTTTTTCAAGGTTTACCATGATATAGCTACATCATTCCTTTTTACATCCAAATAAAAATTCCACTGTATGGATAGACGTTACTTTATTTAGTAGGTGGATATTTGGCAGTTACCAGATTTTTATTATAAAAGGACGTAGGACTGTGCAAATTGAAAAAAAAAAAAAAGAAGGAAAAGAAAAAACAGTTTAAGGAAGATGCTGAGCAGTAGGATCACCAAATTCCTTAAATATTTATCATCAGTGGCTCAGAATCTCTAAAGACTAAAATTGTTTAATCTGTTCTATGGCTGAGATATGAGAATTTTCAAACTTCGGAATCAAGACAAATTCCTCCTCGGCCTTCCTTTTCTGCCAGTCAAGAGAGGCATGGTGGCATGTTTTTAGCCTAACCCTTGTTGAGTTACGTAAGTCAAGACTCACCAATCCCAGTCCCCAGCTCTTCATGAGGTAGACCCATGGAGCATGAAAACATTCAGGAGTGATGGGCAGCCGCCCTCAGCAATGGCTCAGAGGAGTTTTGAGCAGGGAAAGGAGAAGGTGAGAGTCAGTGTGCTGAAGTACTGGAGCTTTCTAGGCTCCTATTTTTCTTTTTTTTCCTTTTTTGAGACTGAGTGTGGCGTCATCATAGCTGACAGCAACTTCAAACGCTTGGGCTCAAGGGATCCTCTTGCCTCAGACTCCTGAGTAGCTGGGACTACAAGTGCCCACGCAAAGCCCAGCTAGTTTTTCTATTTTTAGTAGAAACAGTCTCGCTATTTCTCGGGCTGGTCTTGAACTCCTGAGCTCAAACAATCCACCCGCTCAGCCTCCCAAAGTGCTAGGATTACAGGCATGAGCCACTGCACCTGGCCTCCATTCTCCTATTTTAGGATTATTTTGGGGTTCTAAGAAATGATAAACATAGCTAATATACCAAGCATTTGGTATATGCAAGGTGTGTTGCAAGTATTAACTCTTTCATGCTAAAAAAAGAAATCCTACTATCATTCTCCTTATTTTGTAGATACAGAGCTGAGGCACAGAGAGGATAAGAAACTTGCCTGAAGTCACACTTGCTTAGGGAGTTACAAAGCCGTAATTCAGACCAGGCTCTCTGGCTTCTCATTGAGCTTCCCTGGCAGCCCAAACCAGTTTGGATTTGTTTCTGTTACAGCCAAAAGAAATGAAGGAAAGGCCTTCTCTGCTCTAGCCCCATCTCTTCCCAGCCTCCTACCACCCCTTTCCAGATACGCACTCCCAGCACACACACACATATGCACCCATGAACCATTCAAAATAACCCATGCCTGGTTCCAAAGTCCCAGCTGCTTTAAAACTTCTGCTGCCCTGGTTATGGCCCTTGGAATTCCTTCTGGCTCTGTCTCCTGGGGAAACATGAAAAATTATGTGAGAAAGGTCCTGAAACATCCTCAAATCTTTGAGGATTCACAGGCTATTTTACTACTAAATACATGTGTATGTGCCAGTGTGTGGATATGTATTGGCTGTGGGGAATATTACATCTCTAGACATCCTGGCAACTGCTCTGTCCCTTTTTCTACTGTAGCTGACGGGTACCAATGCTCTCAGATAGGACAGTGATTGATTAAGAAGATAGAAAGAACTTTAAGAGATTGCCCAGTGCAGCCTCAGCTCTCAGAGCAGGTTAATGTCATGGTGGTACACCGTAGTTCTTATTTCCTCTCTTGTATCTTCCCAGAAATGATAACTCTGCAGTTTCCTAGGAACATATTCTAACATTAAGTCAAGTCAGATAATGAAAGATTTCCTCTATAAAAGTTTAATCCTTTGCTTTAACTTCAGCATCTTACTCACCTAATTTTTCATGTAACTGAAAATGGTGTTTGTCAGAAAGTAATTGTCTCTTGTTTTCTTTCCTTTACAGAAACAAAATTCCCAAAACATACACTTCACAGATGTGTAAGAGTCATCCATTTCCTAGCTCTTAATAATTTACTTGTCAGTTTTCTCTGGACACTCTACAGATTGCAGGTGGAGGAATTTAGTCCTGATAAGACATGTACCCAGAAACCACTGTGGATGGTTTAAAAATGTATCCTGAAGAGCAGTTCTTCTCTTCTTACTTCTGTTCAAATGAATATGCTCAGAATCATATAGAAAACTGATATATATATTATAAATCATACAGAAAACTGGTATGTATATATAAAATTATGTAGGAAATTGAAATAGAGGGCTAAGAAGTGCACATTTTAGAGCATGTTCTGGTGGAAGTTATAAGCTATGACTTCGGAAAATATTCTATCATTTGCCAGCTGGTGTTAAAAATGTGTGAAGGGCTTCTTCTATCTTGGCAGAGCTTATTCCTTTTATTGAAGAAGACATTTGCCCTGGTTATTGAGCAAACAAACAGGAATGGAGTGGAGGTCGTTACTTGAGGTACTTTTTCATGGGCCAAAATTGTTAAGAATAATTCTGGAAAGTGACTTTCTGTAAATGAACTCTTAGCCCTCACTTGATGAGAACAGAATGAGGAATACTTTCCTCTCTCTCTTTCTTCAATAATAATGTTTAAAAACATCTAGGAATTGTGGGTCTTTGCTGTTAAAAGGCGCTGTTCTCCAGGAGAGTGACACTTCTCTGAATAAGCCAGACTGTTCACATTAACAGGAGAGGGGACGGAAGCACATGCTCCAGGGAATGGACTTCAAAGTTTGACTCTGACCTAGCAGCTGTTTTACTTACAGTGTGGTTTAATCTGGATGTTTTCCAGTCCTTTTTTTTGTTTGTTTCCAGATAATGGTAAATGAGTTTATGTTCCACGTACACAGTAACTTATTTATAAATACTGTTGGATGAAGTTGGCTTCTCTTTCTTGGCAGTTACATCTAAGAAAAGCTTAACAATGATTTTGTAATGTTATTACTTCTTTGATATAATTCTGATTTTATTTTGAGATAAAAAATAGTGAAAGTAAATTCTTCTCCCAGAAAATAGTTGTGCATACAACATTATAATTTGAAAATAGATGTAGGAGTCCAACAAAGGCCCCTCACCAAGTGCTGGTTTTGTTTCCACTCCCGTCTTCTGTTTTGTAGTTTGTTTTCAATGCTCTGATGCAGAGTTTTGCATTTAGCCTAATAGATGTGTAGGCTGCTCTCTGAGGCAAGCACACAACTAAATTACTGTTTTCAGGACTCTGAATTGTCTGGATGGAAAGATACTTGTTAGTGTGGGTGTTGCCATTTTGGAAAACAGAACAGCGAAAATTGTTAATATGTTGGTAAAAGTTCAGATTGAACTCCCCTCCTGCTTTTCTTCCTGCACGTTTTCATACAGCAGAACCATGTTGTTGTTATTATCTGGTTAATTATGTTATTTCTGGTTCTCTTTCAGAAAAGTTCCTCTCCACTTGAACTCCTGTAAATAGCAAGTTAAACATACAATAAATGTAGCTATCAGAGATATTATTCTGGGAATATGTTTTATTTACCATTTGTTTCCTTTTTAAAATAATTATTTGTATTATGAGACGATTCCTTTTTAACCTGACTTTTAACCTGTATGATCTGATAGCATTTCTTACAACAATAGCAAAGATGGAGAGAAATCTGTTGCTAATAAGAGAACTCAATTGAGGTTTGTGCTTTCTGTGTCTAGAGCATGGAACAAATGGCCAGCTCTGGAATCATTATGAGGCTGGTGAAGTTGATCCCTAGCTTTTCTCTTTCATTCTCATCCTTGTCCCCTTTTCAGCCAGGAACTCAGATAGCCACATTTTAGACTGAATTTTAAAATGTTGTGTTAATAGCAGCTTTTTCCCACACTTCACTTCTTGCAAACATTACTGCCTCATGATCTATTAATAAGTCTAACATGGAGAAGGGGCATTGCCATATAAAAAGCTGGGAATATTCTGGTTAAGGTTAAACAGTACTTCTTAGAGTTTTTAATGTTTTCTTTTCAGACATAATTCACATAACATAAAATTTACCATCTTAAGTGCAATTCAGTGGATCTGAGCACAATCACTATGTTAGGCAACCATCACCACTAATTTTGAAAACATCTTCGTTAGCCCCAGAAAGAAACCCTATTGTCTATTAGCATCTCAAATTCCCCTGCCAATCACTCAACTGCTTTCTGTCTCTGAGTTTGCCTCTTCTGGACATTTCATATAAAGAAAATCATACAAAACGTGGCCTCTTGTGACTGGCTTCTTACATGTTTTCAAGGTTCATCCGTATTGAAGCATGTATTAATATTTCATCCTTATTTATGGCTTAATAATATTTCATTGGATGGATATTCCATATTTTATCTATTTAATGTATTGACAGACATTTGGTTTGTTTCCACTTTGGACTATTGTAAATAATACTCTTATGAATCGCCTTACAGGTCTTTTGTGCGAATGTATGTTTGAAATTTCTCAGGTATCTGCCCAGAAGTAGAACTGCTAAGTCATAGAATAATTCTTTTTAACTTTTTGAGGAGCCACGCAACTGTTTGTCATAGAAACTGTGCTATTTCACATTGTTTCTGGAAATGTATGGGAGTTCCAATTTCTCCACCTCCTTGCCAACACCTGTTTTTTTCTGTTTAATTTATTTATTTTACAATAGCCATCCTCGTAGATGTGAAGTGGTATCTCACTGTGGTTTGATTTTCATTTCCCTAATGACTGATGACACTGAATATCTTTTCTTGTGTTTGTGTGTCTTCTCTGAAGAAATATCTACTTCAGGCCTTTTCCAATTTTTTAATTGTCTTATGAGTCTTTTTATTGTTGAGCTGTGAGTTAAATATACCTTTGCACATTATGAATTTTTAACAACAGCATATAGTGAGCATTCTTTCAAAAATATATGTCAACAAAAGAGTTCTTTTTATTTCCCCCAAAGAAAATTTGTTTTGTATCTTAAAGAACTAGTTTTGTGCAGGACAACTTGGAAAATCTCATAGTGTCTAATAGTTTTCTTCTTTTTTTAAAAAATTTTCTGGCAATGAAAAAGTATTGCTTGTGTATTAAAAAATTAATAAAATGAACAAACATTTTGCTGTAGCTGTAAAGGGATTATTAAGCCTTTGTACAATGAAACCAGTAACCTATGTCTTAATAGAAAAGTATAAAAAACTCAGACCATTTACAAAAAAAAGAAAGACAAATGTTCAATATATGTGAACAAAATATTCAACTTACTAATAAACATACATAACAGTAAGAGGTACTTTTTTTTAATTTGGCAAAGATGTTTAAAATTCTGCATATTTAATAACTAGTATTAGTGCTAGAAAATAGAATAGGTATTTATTATTGATGTATGTATATTGGTTACCTAAAAAGCAAACTGATGGTACCTAAAAAGAACCATTAAAATGTTTATATATTTTGACTCTGTTCTTTTACCTTTGGACATCTATTATAAATTTAAAAAAACAAACACAGACAATTCGATGTACACGATTGTTCACTAGGCACTATTTATGATAGGATTTTGAAAATTTTCTAAATACGGAAATATATTAAGTTAGCATTCAGGAATAGAATTCTGTAATTAAAATTATGTTTTGCATAATATTTAATGGTTAGAGTATAATTGAAATATGTATACAAATACACACACACGGAGTTTAGAAATTGACCCTGCTTCTCCAAATACTTACACATTCGTATCCGTACTAAATTATGTAAAAAAACTACAGGAACTCTGTTATTTGACTTGATCAGTACTAGGAGTGAGGGAGTTAAAACAAATCGGTTAGACATGCTTGATGTTGATTTTTCTATGAATAATTAAGCAACAGTTTCATTAGTTTGTTAAAAGGTAAATCCCGTGGGGAGGAAAGGAAGTGGCTAGGGATAGGTAACAGAGTACTTGTGTGGGTTTGTCCGGTCTGGGCTCTTGGTGCACTGTTGTCCTGGGTCTTTGGCTCCTTGCTTGGAAGCATCACAAGCAGAGCTGGTGGAGGGAATGAGCTCAGACAGGAAGCAGTTCCACACAAACAGCTTTTATTGTCGAAAAGAAGGAAGTTATACAAAGTGGAGAGAGAATGGGTCAATCTCTAAGAGCAGAGAAAGAAATTAAGGACTCTCAGGTGGTTTCCTTTTATTGGGCTAGTTCTGGACGGGGGTTAAGGGAAGTGTGGATGTTACCAGGAGATTGAGATACATGACTGACAGGTGTTCTGTGGTTTCCTGCAGCCCCTGCCCCTGATTGGTCCCCGTCCCCTAGGAACCGCCCTCCAGATTTAGTTCCTGCCTAACCCGTTTGGGTATCAAATAGGATGGTTGGTAATAAAGTTACCCTTTTCAAAGTTTATCTAAGAACTGTTCTTTAAATGTGGGCCCAGTGATTGGCACCCACTAGGGTTTTGTTTTGTTACATAAACCACTTTCCTACTTTTCATTTCTTTAAAATGGAGCAGAAACATAAACAGACTTGTGAAGAAGTCTGAGTACAGAATTCTAGATATTTATGATTTTTTGTTTTGCAATCTTTAACTGGTACCCTTTTCATCATAATCTAAAGCAACGTTTCTTTAGCTTCTTTTTGTCACGTCTGCCTGAAACATTCAAGTTAGTTTATATATGAACAAAAACTCCTTTTCTTATGCATACAGGCAGTCCCCAAGTTACAAACATCCACTTTAAGTACACCTTGCACTTATGAGAATGGAGGCTGTTAGAGTGAGTCCCCAAGTTATAAACATCTAATTGGTGTATAACTCACACTTATGAACAGAGACTATTACAAGTACTATGTAAGAGCAAATTTACCTGTTGTAAACTTATATACAAATTCAGCTTAAGGGTAGACCTACAGAACCTCTCTCATAAGCTGGGAACTGCCTGTATTCATTTTTCATCAATTTATATACCATTTGATGAGATTACATTACGATAATATCATGTTCAAATGGGATAAACAGGTTGAGGGGCACATACCACATGCATACCCATATAAGCGAACACCAGGTTGACACACTGGTAGAAGGACAGATATTGAACACAAAAGCAGTGGTACCTGCTCTCCTATGGCAACGCCGATGTGACAAAATGAACTGATGCTTTGTCAACAGTTACATTTATGTGGCTTTACATTATATGTAGCGATTCACCTAGTGAACTAATGTTATTTTTAAAAGTAATTTAGTAGGGATTTGATTAAAGTCATATCAATCTACTTTTTAACACATCATTATAATTTTTAAACAAATATCAAAATTGATAGAATCATACAACACCCATTGTGTTGGTAACGTTTATATATACAATGATCGACACACGTTTTAAGGGTATATGAGATGAGATTTCATAAATGTACACAGCTGTGTAAACCCCTATAAAAAACATAGGATGTTACTGTCACCTCCTGTTTCCCTCACGCCTCTTCTCTGTCAACTCTCACCCTGCTTCCCAGAGGCAGCGCTGTTTTGATTGTCCATAGATTAGTTCGCCAGTTCTACACCTTCAGATGAGTGAGGTTCTCTCTTGGGTTTTTCTTTTATGAGACGCTATAAGATGTTTTTTTCAAAACAGTTATCCCATTTTACACTCTCACAAACAGAGCGTGAAAGTCACAATTTCTCTGCATCTTCAACACAGTCTGTTTCTAATTTTGGCCATTTTTGTGAGTGTGTGGTGGCATCTCGCTGTTGTTTTAATTTGCATTTCCCAGCTGCCTATTGGTGTTGAACACTTTTTCATGTGCTTATCAGCCACTTTTGTCAAAGTCTGCCAAATCTTACACCCGTCTTAAAAGACAGAGTTCTGTTTTTATTGAGTTGTATAGGAGGACGTGGCTATAGTCTTCTACCAGATTTATGTTTTGTGAATGTATTTCCCGCTCATGGCTTGTCTCTTTTTTTCCCCTCAATGTTACTATGTGATGACTATGAGAAATTCTAATTTATCAACTTTTTCTTTTGTGGTTATCGCTTCCTGTGTCCTGTCTAGCATACCATCACATGACTCAAGGCAAATCCTTTTTTTAATGAGAGCCTAATTATTGAAAAGTAGCTGTTTTTCATTATCATAAAATCATGAAAACCTTTGGGTGATTGGAAAGCAGATACAGAATTTAATATACGATGTTTTGTAAAGTTCCTTTTTAAACATTGCTTCCCTGTTTTTAAAAATCAGGATGCTGGGTGGTGCCTGTGGCTCAGTGAGTGGGGTGCTGGCCCCAGATACGAAGGGTGGCGAGTTCAAACCCAGCCCCGGCCAAACTGCAACAACAACAACAACAACCAAAAAATCAGGATGCTTTTCGTCAGGTAGCATCATTTTCACACTTAATAAGTTTTTCATTCCACATGTGTAAGTGTCTGACTTTATGAAAGTGCCACTTTATGAAAGGCCAAAATTACTTCAGACCCTGGATGACACTGTGATAAGCCGAAAGGGCTTTGGGGCACTCCCTTCTCACCAGAGCCACATGCCAGAAACCAAACAGATGTTAAACTAGGCAGAAATGACCCTCGGCATTCTCATTAGAGCAGTTGGGGAAATTTTAATGGGCCCCTGTTTGCCTTGTGCTATATCTAATACCCTTTGAACTACCACTGTTTTTTCTCTTGTTACAAGTCAACAACCACTATGTATATTTTAATAAGGATTATCAAACACAATTTGTCCAGAAGATGTACAGCTCTCTAATGCTAATTAGTCAAGTTTAAATAATCACTGAATTCTGGGATAATTGGAAAGAAACACTGTTTTTCTTGCCAGTGCATAATTACTAATTAACAGGAAGATAAAGTATCAGTGTAGCAGTCATATCTTGAAGAATCTGTTAACAGTTAATTAACTGATGAGTTGTTGCCAAGTTGATGTTAGTCAAGAAAGTTTACAGATGAAGTTCTTCTGTCAAATAAATAAATAAGCAAACAAACACACTACATGAAGATTACATTGTGGAGCCAGAGCAGAGCATGGGTGGGGTGAGCCTGCGTGATTTTTGGCATTGCAGGGCTTACGACAGTGGGTCAGGCCATTACATTAAAGACACAGTTTCTGTCACTGTAGGTACTGAACACATCAGCTGCTTTTTGCTCCTGTGCTGCTTACACACCAAATTTGAGGCTTCATTAATTTGCTTTTCTCTTGATCCCAATAATTGCATGGGCTTTCTCAGCCTGACATTTTTCTTCTGAAATCGGGCCACAACCTCCTCTGTGTTTTTCTGCTTATTAAAGTTAAGGCTGGAGCACCTGAAATGGGGAGCTGGAGATTCACAAAGAAGCAAAAAAGTCTTGACTGGGCAGGCAGGAATTCTTTGAAAGTATATGAAAACACATATGTCAAGCCATCTTTTAAAAGTTAACATTTTTATTACCACTTAGCATGCTTTTAAATCTATTTTTAATTTAAAAATTTAAACTAATGAGGGAATGGGTATGTCATGTATTTAGTACACAAGAAAATCTAAGTGTTTTAAAATTGCTTTTGTTTGGATAGTCTTTTAGTCATGGGCAAAAAGTAAAACTTCAGTTACTTGTTTATAAATATATATGTTATTAAAACTTTTTTTTCAAAATCTTACAGCAGTGAAGGTTATATTGTAGGTCAAAAAAATCTCATAGAATTTAGAAATTTTGTAAATAAGAAAGTTACGAATTATTCAAGAAATAAGAAGGTGGTAGACAATCTATGGTTTCATAGATTATTACAATGAAGAATATTTTTAATAATTTCTCTTGAAATAAGATAAAATCCTAGCAGTCTGTGGAGGCCAAGGCAGGTGGATTGTTTGAGCTAAGGAGTTTGAGACCAGCCTGAGCAGGAGCGAGACCCTGTCTCTACTAAAAAAAAAAAAAAAAAGTAGAAAACCTAGGTGGATGTCATGGAGGGGTACCTGTAGTCCCAGTTACTCTGGAGTCTGAGTCAGGAGAATGTCTTAAGCCTAGAAGTTTGAGGTTGCTGTGAGCTAAGATGCCACGGCACTCCACCCAGGACAACAGAGTACAACTCTATCTCAGAAAGAAAGAAAGAGAGAGAGAGAGAGAGAGAGAAAGAGAGAAAGAAAGAAAGAAGATAAAATGCATAATGACAAACTTTTAGCAGGAAAATTTTGATTGTTGTTCATTGTTCATACAATCAAGGGTGTCCAACCTGCGTCCTGGGAACCACATTCAGGTTATTTGAGAACTGTTTTGCTTATTTGTGGTTTTGGTTATTGCAAAAATTATGCATAGACCTTTTCTTTTATTCATCAGCTTTCTTTAGTGTTTGTGTATTTAATGTGTGGCCCAAGAAATCTCTTGTTCTTCCAGTGTGCAGCAGAAAAGGAAAAATTGGTTGGACACCTTACATTTAACACACTGAAAGTTTGGTAAGAGTTATTGAAGTGGAAATTTAAATAAGTTATAATTTATTCTCTTGTATTCAGACCTCATCCATACCTGAGAGTAGTTTCTCTTCCAAGAAAAGAAAGGAGAAACAGTGCTGCATGATTGTTTAATTCATTTTGGTCTTCTACTCTTCTGATGATGAGGAAATCAGCCAATTTACTGATTCATCCTATGCATACTTCTGTCTTACTAATCTGCAACCTTGGGGAGCTATGTAATATTCTGTAGTTAATGCTTAAACCATGTTGTGACAAAGTTTTCTGTGTCCTTGGTTTCAAAATAAAAACTATATTCTCTGCTCTGGATGGTGGTATTACTCCTCTTACAGAGCTGGACAGATCCTCTAAACAGAAACTAAACAAAGATACAAGTGACTTAAATGTGACCCCTGAACAACTGTGCTTGATAGACATATACAGAACTCTCTATCCCAGAGCCAAAGAATATACGTTCTTCTCGTCGGCCCATGGAACATTCTCCAAAATAGACCATATCCTAGGACACAAATCAAACCTCAACAAAATCAAAGGAATTGAAATTTTACCTTGATTTTCTCAGACCACAAGGCTATAAGGTGGAACTCAACTCCAACAAAAATTGTCATCCCCACACAAAGACATGGAAATTAAACATTATGCTGAATGACAGTTGGGTCAAGGAAGAATAAAAAAAAAAAGAAATCATTAACAACAACGATTGAACATAACAACAATGAAGGCTCAAGCTACCAAAACTTGTGGGACCAGCAAAAGCAGTCCTACGAGGGAAATTTATCCCATTAGATGAAAAACAGAAAGAGAGCATGTCAATAACCTAATGAATTATCTCAAAGAAATGGAAAAGGAAGAGCAGTCCAATCCCAGACCTAGCAGAAGGAAAGAAATAACCAAAATTAAATCAGAATTTAATTTAATGGAACAAGTTGGTTCTTTGGAAAGATAAATAAAATCCGTAAAAAGAATTTGAAAAGCACTCACTGCCATAAGAGGTCCCTTACACCGTGTGGTTGCTGAAGTGTGCGCGCGTTTATGTCCACCTTCCTTATACGTTAGAATGGTCTTGGGCATGTAAGAGTTAACATTCAGTTTCAGTGACTAGTAAGCCTCAAAGAACAAAGTCATGTAACAGCCTGCAATGTGGCTAACATGCAAATTGGAACAACACACATTTCAAGGCTTCACGAGTGGCCTCTCAGTATTCATGCTGCAAGGCAGTTTTGTGTTTCTCTAGTTGTTTTCATGCAATGAGGAAGTGACAAGAATTTTATTTCCTTGCAGAAATTACCATACAAAGGGAGTCGAGTGTTTGAACTGGACATGGACATAAAAAGACACAGAGGAGTCTTAGTCTGGATGCTCAGATTCCTGAGCGTCCAAGCTTGTGGCACCACTTGAGGGCTCTGCATCCTCGAGGAATTTCTGGGGGTTCTGCCTCTCTCTGGCTGAGTGCCAGCATGTCTGTATTCCACCCTCATACAGAGTAACCTGTAAATCAGCTTTTGGAAGCAAGAAAGAGAAACCTTCATTTTTGTCTCTTTTCCTTGTGCAAAATGTTTTCTCCTTTGTCCTTATATTTGGGCTACACAGAGAATTCTTTCTGGCCCTTTTAAGACTCTTTCTACATGTTCAACCATAGAAGTCCATCCCAGGTCCACTCTCTTCTATTTCAAAATTCAAAATTTATATGTTGGGCTCAGAACTAAAGACTCCTTTGGCTAAGCCATCAGTTTCCTGTTACATATCTAAATATGTCATAGGGATTGATGACAGGAATATTCTGAAATGTTATTCCGGCAGGCATACAGGTAGTTCCTAAAGTGATCTCCATCTGAGAATAATACCCAGGTGTCCCAAAAGTCACCCCTAAAATCACCAGACATAGACAAAAATGGGAAACTGTAGCTAAGTGTACCTTTACTGATGATGCAAAATATTCATTACAAGATTTTACAAAATATTCTCTACATGTTGACTTTCTTTGTAAAGGAAAATTCTTACTTCCTTGTAAAATTTAGTAATGAATATTTTGTAAATAAAGGTACATTTAGCTTTAATTTCCCTTTTTTTTATGTATTGCAACATCAGGGACAACTTTTGGGACACCCTGAAATATGAGTCTGTGCTAGAAAAGGCAGCATTATGCTGGGAAGACCTAGTAATTTTAGCTTTAAACTAGACACTACCTAGTTTATATGCTAGCGCATGAACAAAAATAAGCAAAATGAATTATAGTCTTGAAGGACTACAGAAATTTGGAAAATTGAAATCACTTAAAAAAACTGAATATGTTAATTTCTAAGGGGCATTTTTATAAAACCAAAAATTGTTATCTAACTTAATTTTTTTTTATTTTTGAGACAGAGTCTCATTATGTCACCCTCAGTAGGGTGCCGTGCGTCACAGCTCACAGCAACCTCAAACTCTTGGGCTGAAGCGATTCTCTTGCCTCAGCTTCCCAAGTAGCTGGGACTATAGGCACCCCTCACAATGCCTGGCTATATTTTTGTAGTAGTTGTCATCATTGTTTACAGGCCCAGGCCGGGTTTGAACTCACCAGCCCTGGTACATGTGGCTGGCACCCAAACCACTGAGCTACGGATGCTGAGCCTCTAACTTAAATTTTTACAGAATGGCGTGGTCACAGAAATTTAAAAAATTAAAATCTTAAATTACCTTGTAAATAATCAAAACACATACTAATATAAGAGTTGTTTTAAGATTTTTATTTTTGATTATTATGGGTCCATAACAGTTGTAAATCTTCGTAGGTTAGGAAAAGTGTCTCTCCCTGAGATGGACATGTTGGCATTTCCCCCCAGGGCTTTGGCAGGAAACAAATCCCTAGGCAAAAGAAAGGGTGCTGGTCAGTGTTGGTGGGGAGGGCAGGTTTTTGTTGTTTTTGAGACAGAGTCTCACTGTGTCTTCCAGGCTACAGTGCAGTGGCATCATCATAGCTCATAGCAACCTCAAACTCCTGAGCTCAAGCAATCCTCCTGTCTCAGCCTCCTGAGTAGCTCAAACTACAGTGCCCACCCCAAAGCTCAGCTAACTTTTTTAATTTTTAGTAGAGGCGGGATCTTTCACTTGCTCGGGATGTTCTCAAACTTCTGAATTCAAGGGCTTCTCCTGCCTTGGACATAGAATGCCGGGATTATAGGCAAGAGCCACTGTGATTTGCCAGGCCTATGTTTACAGCGTGTTGCACAGAAAACTTATGACAGCACATTGAGATGTGGCCATAGAAGTGGCAGCTTGAGGTGAAAGACTATAGTTGTAAGTCTTCATCAGATTATAACATAGAAAAAAAGTTTTTAAACTATATTTAAAAATTAAAAGTATACTATAAAAGCATATTATGGTGCTCGCTTCGGCAGCACATATACTAAAATTGGAATGATACAGAGAAGATTAGCATGGCCCCTATGCAAGGATGACACGCAAATTCGTGAAGCGTTTCATATTAAAAAAAAAAAGCATATTATGAAGTCTATGTTAAAATAAGAAATACTGTAAAAGTATATTTTAAAATAAAAATTATGCTATCCAAGTGTATTATAAATTATATTTTAAATGATTGAATTAGATGTTATGCTCTCTGTAATTGCTCTTTCAAATGTATGAAATATATTATGAATCGTAAGCTACAACATATTACAGATGTGTTAGCCCAATTACAGAATTGTTTAGCTAAAGACTCAGACCTGAGCAGAACTGGTTGTGGTCTTCAAAAATGTTACCCAAATTCCCTAATACTTACGTGGTGTGGTGGGAACCGGATGAAAGGATAGAGGAAAACCTACCAAGGTATAACATGTTCTCAGTAAATGTTTTTCATCTGCCTTGCACCCTTTGAGTTTGTTCAGAAGTAAGTCGGTACTATCATATATATGTGCAAAATGTCAAAGGCTTCAAACAATAGGACTTGTTTTCTCACTTGTATATCTAGGGTCACCTCATGTTCTGCAGGGCTTAATTCTCTACGTGTATATAGTGAGCTTGACGACGTGTATCTAAAGGGCATTTGTGTTCCCCATAGTAGGGTGTTGTGGCATGAATCCCAAAGATATCTCCTACCATTTAGTGGACACAGCATGCCACAGTCACAATGAAAAGAAATAACAGTCTCCCTGCACTAGAAAGAAAATATTTTTAAAAAGTTCTGAGTGCCAGGGGCGGCGCCTGTGGCTCAGTGAGTAGGGCACCGGCCCCATATGCCGAGGGTGGCGGGTTCAAATCCAGCCCCGGCCAAACTGCAACCAAAAAATAGCCGGGCACTGTGGCGGGCGCCTGTAGTCCCAGCTGCTCGGGAGGCTGAGGCAAGAGAATCGCGTAAGCCCAGGAGTTAGAGGTTGCTGTGAGCAGTGTGAGGCCACGGCACTCTACCGGAGGGCGGTACAGTGAGACTCTGTCTCTACAAAAAAAAAAAAAAAAAAAAGTTCTGAGTGCCTACCCTTGATGAATCCACAACAATTAAAACAAGGGCCTGAGCAACTAGAGAGATTTAAAGCAGGAGTAGCTGCAGTATAAATGGTGGAGACATAAAGGATGTAGGAGAGGAAAACCAGAGGCAGACTGTAAAAACCACGGAGACTCCATGGGAAGGGCCCGAATGAAGGAAGTCAAGGAAACATAAAAGAGAGGAGGACGTGACCAAAAGGTCACTGGGCCAGGAGGAGAATTGAATTGGGGGTAACTATGTGGCCGGAACCCAGAGACATCCTCACTCGCAGTGCCAGCTAAGTCAGTTTTGGAAAGGTCATGCTTTTACCTGGCACAAATTCTGTGTTGTGTCTACCTGCTTGGATGAGGCTGGGAAAATGTTTCTAGAGTCTAGTCTTTTAAACAAGGATTTTAGGGTTGGTGCTGCTTATTCTCTCCTGTGAGGAAGTATTTGGGTCTTTGTAGACAACTACAGAAAACTGAACTCATTCGGCGGTCCTTCCTGGTCTTTAGAGTGTCATCCCCCGTTGTTGCCTCAGTGTCTCTGCCATCCTCCCCCCCTCCATAATGTGTCTCTGTCAAGTGGAGGGAATGAGATAATCCTGGAAAGGATGTAGCATCTTTTGAAGGAACCTGTGACACCGTCTAAGCTGGTTCTATCAAGAGTGATTGAAATATGAAGGGTGCCCTTCAGTGGCCTATGCCAGGCCTACTAAAGCCTCAGGACTCTAAAAAGTATAAAATTTCATAAAGCTTTTTGCACTTTCTGTGAGTTGTGTACTTTAGCTCATAAGTTGCATATTAAGTGGTTGGTAGTATTCTCAAAGAGAAATAAGTGTTCTGGCCTTCAGTCCTCTGCTGTTAACACTCTCGGTGGTAGCATTGGCCATCATCTTGCTACCAGAATTCCCAAAGAGCGCAAGAGCTGCCAGCAAAGCTCATCACCTCCAAAAAGTGTGACATCAGAATAGCAAGAGTGTTTTACTTAAATGACAGGAAGTATAGATTGTTTTCACATTCTAAACCAGCCTGGGATCTCAGTGCTTGGAATAGTTAAAAGATAATGTAAACTGTGTCTCTGCTCTGGATGCTATCAGCTTTGATAAGCATAAGTTTGTTTAATTGGCTGTTTGGGCCTCTGTGTATTCTCTCTTGTCAGAGCAGAACTGGATGACAAAAGGTCAGAACAAGGAGCTGTAACTCATTAGTCCTCAGCATGCTGAGGTCTTAGGTTGTGGGCAGTGGCCAGCAGGCCAAGTGATGATGTTGGGATGCTCCTGGGATCCAGGACCAGAGAGCCAGACTGATAAGGAAGGGTCAGTCGGAGTCATGCAGAGATGTGCTACTAGTGGTCAGAGCCTGGGAGCAGGGCTGGGGGAGGGCAGAGTCATGCAGGTAGTGCTTTACACAGAGCCTCCTGGAGTGGGGCTGGCATCCGGCTCATGCTGGCTCACCAGGTCTTGTACTCTGCACCAAGCTGGGGTACCATGTGGCTTCGCCTATGGGAGATAACTTTCTGCTTTCTACAAAGGCCAACAGTAGGCTAGTAGTCACTCTGCCAGGGGGTCTTCTTTACCACACTTTGAGGCTGTATCTGTAGCAAGATGCTAAATAGATGGTCTTTAAAAAACTTGTTAAATGATTAGGCGGGATTAGGAAATGGCAGATGTTGTTTTAAGTATAATAACATCAGGGAAACATAAGCACTAATGCAGTTTCTGATTCCACTTTTGGGATTTTCTATGGCTTTTGGTGGCCAATCTCAAGCCCCATCTGAGAGACGAGGCTAATGAAGACATCTGGTGAGGTGGAGAGAGCAAAGCAATTTCTGTGATTCCCCTCCGGGTCTCTCCATACCTTCACTCCATAAATATTTATTTGAGTCCAGGTTCTCGGGTTATATAATCTTTTCTTAAAAAAGCAAGTATAGAAGAGCTCAGATCCAGCTGTCATTTTGGGAGCCACGAGACTTTATATAAGGGGAAGAAAGTTTGAGATTTGGGACCACAACAGAAGAAGAGCTCAGAACTCTTCTTGAGTCCTGGGGTATCTGAAGCAGTAGAAAACCTCTGTGGGGCAGGATAAGGCAATGAAAATGCCAGCAATTTGAGGGGAGTAAATGTTTTTTCACTAACTTTTGGCAGGAAAGAAGCACAGTGTATCCATGTTAGAGTTTTCCTCTGAACCATCTGGACTAGTTCCTATTACTTTGCCATTTTATGGCTATGAGTAATGAGAGATGAGCACATTCTCCCCAGAACTCCTCTGAAAATGTCAAATGCAAAGGCAAGGAAATGGAAGAACTTTCCCAATTCTGGTGCTTCTTCATTAAATCCAGCCATTCTTCTTGCTTCCCACCAGTGACACCCATGAACATACCAAAACAATTTAATTAGAGCAAAAGCAGAGTCCCTCCTCTCCATGGGACAATTCTCGAGTGCCCTTCTTGTCTAGACTATATTGTTCTCATGTCTAACCACAGAAACCTCTTACTCATGTAACATCCAGCTCTCGGTTCTCCGTTCCTTCCTCCCATCCCATCTGTCACAGCCAGAGTAGACCACAAAGCATGGTCATGCTACACCATTAATTTTTCTTTTTTTTTGCATTTTCTTTTGCCATTTTATTATTATTATTTTTATTAGTATTAGATCATAGCTGTGTACATTAATGCGATCATGGGGCACCATGCACTGGTTTTATAAACAGTTCGACACATTTTCATCACACTGGTTAACATAGCATTCCTGGCATTTTCTTAGTTATTGTGTTAAGACAATCATATTCTGCATTCACAATTCATTTTTCTTTTGGCTTTTCAGCATTTTGGATGTCCCTTACATAATTTCCCTTTCAGTTGCCAGTATTTGAGTTAGCACCTTATTTCCTCTCTCTTGCAACTCATCTTTTGGTTTGGTCTTGTTTACTGTACCAGGAACAGACATCTTCACTCTGTATACCATTTAGGCAACTTTCCTCTGGTCACCTTGACTCACTTAAGACCCACTGCAGGGTATTCAACTAATTCTATCTTCTGTGTAACTTAATTGGCCAACACCAAGATTGGTGTAATTTATGAGGCTGTCTGGAGTGCCAAATACTGAATTTGGAAGAGGAGGTGGTTTCTACATTCCCCCAAACTCCCTTTCAGTAACTGCCTTTTGTCAAGGTGGGCATGCTTTGTCTTTGGAAATTAAATTGGCAAAATTGACCCAAGGATGGGAACAAGCAGAGATTTTGGAGTAAGTATTCTGTAATTTAATAAAGACCCCTCAGTAGTAATCTGGATATAAAAACATTTGTGTGAAGTGGAAAATCACCTTGCACTGGTTCTCACCTTGGCCTTGTTATTGTTTTGTCTTTATTTGTATGTTGTCCTATGACATGTGTTCATTTGTTCCTATTCTTAATTTCCTCTTGTCCACTGTAAATAACCACTAGATTGCTAGTAAATGAATTCAAGGGTGGAAGCTTTCTAAAAATACATACTTTGTGGCACCAGCTGTGAAGGCAGAATCATTTTTGATATGGAATTATTATTGGTGATAAGATACATTCTTACAATGACTGAAAAATAGGACATTTTAGTAGGGATAGATAAGGTTAGGTGACCTTAATTGTTAACTCAATTGTTAGTTTGCAAACAGCTATTCTTATCTCGTAGCTGTTTCCTAGATAAGATTATAACATTATGGGATTTACTTAATTAGAATGAATTTTTTTTTCTGTTCTGAATATCAAGATGACTTTCATGTTCTCACAAAGCAAATAACTCACTGTTGCTTAAAATCAAGATGTGCATTAATGTGTACATGAAAGATAATCCCTTGATTGAAAAAAGGGTAATTGGGGTTAGCTTCAGCTGGTACAGAATCATGAAATAGCTTTGATAGATTTAGCATATGGATAAATCCTTTCTCCAAACTTCCCATGATGAAGACTATCTTTCAGTGGATCCTTTAAAGAATTTGATGCATAAAGAAAAAAATCTTATCAGGCATAAAATGTTTGTCCATTTCCTTTTGATATAAATAATGAATCCCCTATCCTATTAACAAAGGTTGAACTGATGTATACAAAAGAGATGGGGTTCCAGCTTGGGTTTTGTTCCCTTTTCTTTTGCCTATTTATTTCATGTTGGCTTTCAGGCTAACAAAAACAAATTCAGATTGCTTCCTCACTAGAGTCATCATCTGTCATCTATTTTTATGGCACTGCTCATTAATAAGATTTGTCAAATAATAGGTTCTAATGTTTAGTCACTTCATGGATATCATTTTTAAAACTGATTTCCTTTCACTGTTACAAATAATATTTATTTTGGGAAAGAGTAATGACAATTGAAATAATTACCATTTTCTTTAACCTATTTGCCCTGAAATTAAATGTTTCATCTACAAAAAGGCTTCAGATTAGACATATCAGGACTTGGAAATGTAACTATAAGACTCTCAATACAGCATTTTAATCATAAGACATTTGACTAATACAGAAATGGGGTAATGTGAGTCCAAACTAGCATGAGGGAAGAAGGAGTTTAAAGGAAAGGACAAATCACCAAAAAAAATTTACCAAGGCAGGGCAGTGCCTGTGGCTCAAAGGAGTAGGGCAGTGGCCCCATATACTGGAGGTGGTGGGTTCAAACCCAGCCCTGGCCCAAAAAAAAAAAAAAAAAATTACCAAGGCAAATTGGTCTGAACTAATAATAAGGTGGAATATATTTGTAGGGATAAGAAGGCAGAAATCAAAGATGACTGAAATTTCAAGAATGAACAATGATCGTATCATAGCCAAAAAGATCAAATAGGACCCTGGTATAAAGGTTTGTAAAAAGTTTAGGTTTGGCAGAAGAGAGAGGGACATACTTCAATGGAAATATGTAGTAGGAAATAGAAGTGAGACTGTAGTGATAAGAGCAGATCAGAGCTAGAACTTTAGATCGGTAAGTCCCTCCAGGGACATGAATTTACTTAGCATTCATTCTTCTTATCTCTCCCTTTTCCCCATTTTGTTGGCTTCCACGTTCAAAGAAACATTTAATTAAATTAAAGGGAAAAGACTAACTTTAGACCACTTTGACTGATGGACTGGCTCATTAGTTGACTGGTTGGTTGGGTGGTTAGTTGACTAATCATTCATGGGGGCTTCATAAACCAGAGAATGTGTTGTTTTCAATACAGTATTCAACGCAACATGAGTCTGCCTTTGAAGAACTTAAAATCTAGTGAGTTTGGGGTGTTTTGTCTATCTATTGCTGCCTAACAAACATCCCAAAACTTGGCCACTTAAAACAAAAACAATTCTTTATTTCCTCATGATTCTGTAATTTTGCCAGGGCTCTATAGGGAAGCCTGTCTCTATTCATGAAACCTCAGCTGAGGGTAGAATATTAAAGATGACTTTTTCAGCCCCTGTTGAGACGGCTTGAGAAGAAGGTGATGCTTGAGCTGAGTTCTGAAGGCTAAATACAGAGAAAACGTGGAGGGAGCAGAGAAAACCTAAGAAAAAGACGTGTCTTCTGGAAGGCTGAGAAGCAGGATACAAGGGGTGCATGCAGGCATTTGGAAGTAGGTCGATGGCATAAAAGGACTGGGAGAGAGGGGCAGAAATAGAAATGTGATTAATTGGAGAGACCGAGTCTACAGGAGCAAGCAGGGGCCAGATCACAAAGGGTCATGTTTGTTGAGCCAACAAGAGCCGAAAGCTCTTTTCCTGCCTCCATTGATGATGCCAACAGTTCAGGAGGTGAGGAAGAGGAGTTTTCAGGAATTCAGAAGGAGCAGGTTCAAGAAGGTAGGAAGAAAATCAGGAGAGAGGGTTATCACGTGAATTACAGGAGACGAGAGTTTTAACAAGGACAACCTGACCAACAGGGTCAATGCTCTCTCTAGTGAGGTAAAGGAAGACGAGGAATGAGTACATCCACTAGATTTGGCAGAGAAGTGGTAGTTGGTGGCCACCGTCAGACCAGTTTTAGTAGAAGCAGAAACCAGACTGTAATGGATTGAGCACTTAATAGTAATTAAGGAAATGGAAGGGAGGAAAAACAAACAGTAGTTAAATGAAGTTGGAGAAAATTAGTTTGTTTAAGATGGGAGAGGCCTTGGCATACTTTTACATTTATGTTAGAAGTAAATGATAAATAAGAAGAAGTACCTTATGGAGTGCTTATCGGGTTCCTGGATGAAGACATGGAAGCTCAGAGAAGTTGAGAAACTTGTT